>NW_024962265.1:30112981-30143063 GCF_019238085.1 Lagopus leucura
TTTTTATGGCTTCTTTCTCTACTTGAAGCACTTTCAATTTTCTAGGAAGCTTGAGCATAAAAGGGATTTAAATCATTCAGCTGCAACTCTGCTTCTCTCTTTCTATCAGAACATAATAGGATTCAAAATAATCATAAGATTTCTCACTAAACTAATGAATTCAAGAAAAGTGCGAGTCACAGAAGCTTACCAGTCTACACCAGCACCTTCTACCAGTGAACAGCAACTTAGCATTAGCTGAATTAAGGCAAAGTTGACTTTTGAAATTGCAGGAGTACAGTTTAGTCAGATTACTCACAGGTAAGAAGAACATCATACTAGTGTCTTACCCAACTGACAAGACTTTAAAATCATCTGTAAACGACTGAAAGCCCTTACCACTTTGTCTGTTCAGTGACTTTTAAGAGTTGTTGAAATAATTATGCACAAAATTCATGCTAGACTGAAGTTAGATAAATTGAAGAGAGATAGAACTAACAAATGATTAAAAAGCCCCAAATAAGATTTTTATCCTGTAACATCTAGAATTTATTTTCAGCTCTCCCGTCACTGGCTTGTAGTGTTGGGGATTTGTATCTAAATTCAGGTATCTGTGAGAAAACTGCTTCCTAATTTTCATCTATCTTGTTATACTATATTTAGAATTCTACACTGAATTAGAAATTGGACAAAGCACATACAGCTAATGAAAAATTCCTTATTAAAGGTGTAACTAACAATTTAGTAATTCTTTCAACATTCTAGAAAATATGCAGTGAGTTTCATCTTGCTGCTGCTGAGTATGATGTAGCATCTTTATTACCATGTGGAGTAGCAGCTTGTGAAAAATGTAAAAAAACTTATTTCCAAATATACTTTATACATATTTGTAAAAATAGGTACAATTGGTACATAACATATCTGGTTTTTATATTTATGAAACAAAAATAGCTATCATCAGTCAGGAAGAGCAGCACTTCTGTACACAATGTCGTATTTATTAGCCAATGACAGCATAACTATAATGATCCACTGAGTGGAATTAATGAGTGAAACCCACTGCTTCACAGAATTTCATGCATAACTTTACTTTCCTTGAGTCATTAGTATTCATGGTTAAACTGCCCTTCAATGTGTATTAATAATGTTCCTTGGGACCACGTAAAAGATAATTCATAAATATGCCTGCAAGGAATAAGGCACCATAATTAAATCATAATAATTAACATAGATATTAGATTACTTTGAATAACTGATCTGGATAACTCACATTCTAAAATTTAAAGGTGGCCATGATTAAGGGCAAATCAGTTCATGCTACACAGGTAGGTCATCTTTATTTTGCTTTATATCTAGTTACCATGCTCATGTAGTAAATTGAATTAAGAATCTACAAGAATTTTCAAAATTGGTAATATAGATTTTATTTTCTGTCATGCTGTGTAATATAGGAGAGGAATACGGAGTTCCAGAAGTGGAGTTAGCACCCATAACCAAAACACTCGCCCAGCTGTGCAGTGGGCAATGAATTGATACTGCAGATCCAAAGCCCACAGTCTTGTATGGTCCAACAGGCTGGGATAGGGAGAAAGCAAAGGCTATATCCAACCATACTCTGTGGCAAGGGAGGAAAGCAATAATCTGTAGCTCCTAGTATTTTTGCCAGGCAAGATCACACACAAAAAATCATGACAATTTTGATTCCAACCTGCACTCTCTCCTCTGGCCCCCTTTTCTACCCCCACTTCCCTGGTCTCTTTCCTCTTCTTTTTTCCCTTGACATTTTATCACCCTTCCTGAACCTTACACATGATCTTCTGCCTCCCGGATTTCACAGAGTTCCCAGAAGGATCCTTGGTTTTGGTCACTGCATAAATCTGGCAGGGCTCACTGGTTACCACTGTAGTACAAAAAAGTGTTCTCTATTCCTAATGGCAAATGATGTAGCAGATGTGACTGTATGGATATATTAAACCACAAATATGTCTCAGCATGAAGAGGTTGTGTCTAGATTGCCTGTTGGAGTAGGAGTTGTTGGGCTGAATTGTTCTCAGCCTGGGAGCAGACTCAGTGGCACAGGCCAAACCAAAACAAGAAGAGTTTAAATATTTCATCCAATAGTTCAGCTTTCCAATACATGGCTTAGCCCTGTTTTATTTACCAGTACAGATGTAACTAATGAAATTGCAATAACAAATGAAGAGGGGCTGTAAATGATTGCATAGAAAACAATGCTAATGTTCCCTTTTATACAAAAGATAAAACAAGTATTTTCAATTAGATGCCGACACTATTTTCTCCAGTCTGGCCAGTAATTGAATTGTCCCTATACATTTTTGTATATTTTTGACTAGTTTACATTTTGCAGTCTGGATATTGAAAAGAGCGAGAAAGAAGATTCTGTGGTATCCAAAGAGACAATACAAAATCTTGTTGCACTGCTCATCTTCAGTATTTCTACAGGTTATTCTTTAAAACAAGAATGCTTATATCACAGCTTGTGTTTATAACTCCATTTGCATGTTACCTTGCTAAAATGTATTCACTGTTGTTTCAGAAATGATAAATATAGGAAACATGCAGTACTTGTATTAACATTAATGATGGAAAAGTTTAGCGTGCAGGTACAACAAAAATCCAAACTAAAATTCACAACCATTTGATTTGATCTTTAATAACTATTTATTAAGTAATCATACACTTTTTAAACTGCCTCTGACAAAAGTTAATGTTAAAATTATAGTGAGAAAAATAATAGAATCCAGGATCTGAGAAAGTGACATTCGATTCATAAACAATTCACAGAGAGGAGGAAAGGGAAAATAATCTAATGTATTATTCATTCTTAGCAGTAATAATAATACAGTAGGACAGCTGATAAGCATCTTAGGTGTCAAAATGCTTGACTAATTTGCTTCTCTTTGCATATGGAATATTTTTCTACCTGAAATAGTCTGAGTGTGTACATAAAACCCTTCACCCAATATATGTTCTAAACAGTGCTTAATGCTATATGAGTACATAAATACACAGTTCCTACCACGAGTCTATATACTGATAAAGAAAAATACCTAAAGGTAAGGAATTGGGGGAGAGAATAATAGGAGGCAATGTGACTAACTTCTAAGTCTACATTTTAGAGAAATTACAATCAGATTTGAAGTAATACCTTAATATTTCAACAATATATGTTATTTATGTAATAGTCATCAGGATGTTTCTCCTGATGTAACGATTTGCTTAGAAGTGACCATCAGCAAAAACTTTATGTCAACTCCATTCTCCAGAAGGAGACTGAGTGTTGTGCATCCTACGGTGAATGCTCAGGAAGAAGATTCCCACCTGCTTTCTTGCACATCTTCATTTGTATTTTATATATCTTATTTGGTATTTAAGGATTTGATTCAAATTTATTCTCATTTATATCCACTAGTAAACTAATTCTAAAATGATATTTTCATTATCTGTATCTCAGATGCCCAAATTATGTAGCTAATCTCCCATCTTTCCTACAGAGACAATAGAAAATCAGATTCAACAGAGGGCAATTCTGAGCACTGATTATTCAGTATTACTTTCCCACCCAGAACTCATAGAGGACTCTGGGGAAACTAGTCTTACTTTGACACCCTACATTAGACAGCTTCAAATATATGTAAAAATCACATTCTCTTTTTTCTCTCCATTCTTATATAAACCAGGAGATATGTTTCCTGTCTTATTTATTTTCACTTAAAAGCAACAGGCAATCAACACTGAAGAAAATAAGTAGAACGTTTTTTATTTTTGGCAGTTTTTACTGAAAATCTCTGCTGAAGCCAGTGACTGCCTCTTGTGTGTATTAGTTCCAGGGCTTAATACTCTTACAGTTTTAAAGAGGAACTAACAGGAACAAAAACTACAGAACATTCAGTTTCTTTTCCTCAAGGGTGTTTGGAAATACTGAAGAGGGAAAAATATTACATTCTAACTGCAGCTGTTCAACTAAGTCCCTGCCACCACCCTCTTCACTTGGCCTCAGAGAGACCAAACTCATCTTTACAAGTAGAACTCTTTAGTCTGTTTTCAGCTCTCTGCCATGGAATATCATGACTTCATCTTGGCCAGTACCAAATCCAATCCATCTGAATTTCCTTTTTTTTTTTTTTTTTTTTTTTTTAAATTTAATTTATTTTTATTTTTGGTAAAAATATGTATAAGGATCTTTAAAATAAGTTAACTGAGCTTTATTGGCTTTCTGTGTTGTTTCCATAAGTTATGCAAGAAAAAGAAGTTACTAGCTGACGTTTGTGATTTTTCACTATGTGGCAAGATGAAATGCGAACAGCATCAGGAAATCTAAGCATATATCTTATCTGTCTGTTGTGTACTTACAAGAATTGCAACAGTTCTTACAGTAATTTGCTCACATAAATGTATATGTTAGGAAGTACAGACTTGGGAACTGAAAAGATTTAGGGATGAATTTTGTGTTATACACATATTCAAATTGGCAAATCATTTACTAAGGGGAAATGGCAACACCATTCTCTCGTTATCAAGACAAATATTCGTACTTTGAAGAGTAAGTTAGGCACCAACCTGACAGTCTTTAAAATGTCACTGAAATTAACTGAGTTATACACCTGTGAACTGTATTATGGACAACTTCCAGAAATGATTTTCTAATGATCTGTCTCCAGATGGTTTATCATATACAGGGTTTTCAGCATGACGGACTTAAATCACAAAATAGGCATATGGAGTGATTATAAAGCTAAATTATTCTGTTCCAAATGTAAATCTTCTTTAAGATATCTAACAGGAAAAAAAAAAGCCTCTCCATCATCACCATTTTGAAAATTATATTTAGATGTTTGTCTCACAGAGTGTGTGTCCTTGAGACACCCAGAGAATTGCATCTGAACAGTTTGTGCTGCAGTAATGTAAATTCATCTTATTACCACTTGTTGCACATCAGCTGCATATTCTTACAGACATTTCCTAGTTCAATTACCATGTGAATTTCCATGAAATAAGAGAATTTTTCACTGAGAACAGCCTAGGACTCTGTGTGTATATTTCCCTTCCTTCCTCTTCCTCTATAAGACTTCTGAATATACTTAGAGCTGTTTAAACCTTAAAATGAAACATGCTAATTATGGCAACAATTATAGCAAATTTACATAATCACAATGCTGACCTGCTAAGGCATTCAATCAAAATAGTAACATACTGCAACACCTCCATGGAAAGAACTGCTCAGACTTGCTATCAAGGAAATGTATTCTCAGGGGTATAGAGATGAAGAAAATGAAAGAAGAGACTGTGGAATCAGCATTTTAAAAAGGCAGCATGAATCAGATTCTCACCAATCCTTTCACTGAATGGATTGATGCATTTTTGACACTGTGCATGGCTGCAGTTGTGTGTGGCTGTGTGTGAATTATACATTGCACTGCAAGGAGGTGTAAAGGGGAGGGTTGGTTTTCACAACCCCCCATTGATTGAGTTCTTTAGATACCTGATGGAAGTTCTGCTCTGTTCCCCCATTTTACACTATACATTAGTTCCAGCTTGTGGCGCATCTGAGACGCAACCATGAGAAGGTGTGTGGCTGCCAGTGTCCATAGCAAGGAGTCTTGGAAACGTGCAGGTTCCAATGTGAGCGTGGATCAAGCAATTTTTCACCTTGCCAATAACATGTAATTCACATTGACAGTACAAACACCAAATCCGTCTGTTACAGAGTAGAAACTCATCTTTATCTGACATCCACCCAAAGGACATCAGAAAAACCTATTTGTTAGCAATTAATGCTGGTAATCAGAATACTTCATCCAGTAATGATTTATTTTCCTTTACTGACTGTACTTCATTAGCAAAACTGTTTTTAAAAAAATCATATTAGTATAGTGCAAGTGTAGCAGATGGCTTGTCAGCTTCATACTTGCTTCCAAAGATGAGGCTATACTAATGCTGCTAAAAGGATAAATTCTTTGCCATAACACTGCCTCGCTTCTCTTCAAGGAGCGAGGCTGCCTTGCACAAAAATAAATTTGTGTTCAAAATATTTGAGCATGTCAATTCCTGAAGGACTGTGAGAATCCTTCTGCTTTTTTAGCTCAAAGCTTGCTTCCTGAGGTATTTCTTGTGATAAGACTGACTTGTCTAGAAGATGAGTGATGGGTGTTGTGTAGCAATCAACATTACTGTGTGGACAATTTTAGCTGTTTGCCTTTGGAAGATAGTGCTCAGGACAGTTTACTGGTGGAAGATCTAGCCTGTGATCAAACAACTCCAGTTTGTTATGGAAGGCTGGGGGATGATGCCATTGTATCCTGTGAAGGCAAGATACAAGTTGGTGCCTCCCTGCTCCCTCTTATCTGCCAGCAAGGCCAGGAAGATAGGAACAAAGAAGTTTCCACTGAGATCCCAAAGCCAGAAGCTGCCACTCCAAGGAGAGATGACTCAACCACTTTGGATTTGAGCTGTCACTCCAAAGAGAGCTGACCACTTTGGAATCATTGAAAAGGGGCCATCATTGCCATGGTCACCATCATTGTTGCCGTCGTCATCAACAGAACAACTCTGCCTGACGACCCACCACTACCAAAGATCAATCACTGAACTATGAGCCACGCTAGATCCATGGTGGTGACTCTCTCTTGCTTCCTATAAAGACTCCTTGCTTCTTCTTTCCTATCTTTTCTATCACCCTCCTTCCCTTCCCCATTACCCTAATTCATAATTGCATCCATCCTCCCTTCCCCATTTCCCTAATTAAGACTTGTAATAAACTGGTTGGACCAACATTTGAACCATTGTTTCTTAATCTCACGCCAGGTATATAGATAATAAAAGAACCTCCTCTCCCTCCTATAAATTGGAGTGAGACAAGGACATCAGTGCTCGCAGCAGTGCTTTCAAAATGGAGGTCCACAGACTCTTGAAATTTCAAATATCACTTCTAAAGCTGAGGTGAAGAGGCATCAGCCTTTCAACAGCAAGCTCAGGTTTGGTCTGTAAGGCTCTGCACTGCTGTCAGGAAAATAGTGGAGCTTTAGAACTGGGCACCACTGATCAAAGTCTAGTTCAGAGCTGAAAGTAGGACTGCAATATTAGAGAGGCTTTGAGCAGAATTCTGTGATGACCTCTTACAAGAATTCTTTCTTGATCCCTTAACTCAGCATTATTACCTGCAGATCCTTAATTTCCTTTTTTATTACCATACTAACATAAGGAGGTACTTTCCTATGCCATTGCAATCCATCTCCAACAGATAAATTAGAGGTAGGTGGTTCATACAGAGAGGCTGTTCTGGCACTCTTAAGTCTTCACATCACCAGCTTCACAGCACCTTCCCTTATAAATTCTTCCTCAGTTTCCTCTCAGCATCACACTAACATGAGTGTACCTGCTTGCTCCTGAAATAAGCAAAACTTAATATGTCTGCCCCTTCCCTTTTCTTATTATATCCTGGGGGCATTAGTTCAGCAGCTACCTTTACAAAAAGTTTTGAGGTGAAATAATTTCTTCCTAAATACAAGGGAATTAAAATCCAGATTTTGTGAGAATTTTGTTCAGGATCTTAGTCCAAATTCTCTACATCAAATTATCTTCTGAAACAGAAAAACAGGGTTTTTTTTTCAGCCCTTGAATTCTGATGAAAACTTTGTTTTCAGCTTGCCATTCTGAAGCATGACGAAAATAACTTCAGAATTTCAAAATTTAAAGCAAAATGTAGATCTGGTTTTCTGCTCAGCTCCATTTTGAACCAGATTTTCCCACTACTGACAATAGATTTTCAACTTTATCATCATTCAGCTTCTGCTTGTAAACTGGACCCTTGTTCTAAAGAGTAAAGTGGTGGAAAACATTGTGGACACATTGCAACAAGGAAAAAGCTGTGAAGAAAAGGGTTGAAAGTGAAAAAATCTGACCAAAATTTGACCTATCTTACATTAACAGTCCAACATTTGCTCGACATAAACTATAAAAACACTTTAGTAAGCCTGAACTTTTAACAAATTGTTAGTAATTTGAACTTCTAAATAAAATATGACTTAAACCATTATTGAACACATCACTTCATTATACAGAAGACAATAATATTACAGACAAAAACTCTCTCTAGAAGGGCAGAAGTAGAAAGTAAATCATTTGAAAGAAAGATTACCTTTTTATTTGAATGTTCTTAGAAATAATAAAAAGTACAAGAAAGAGTGCAAAATATATGATGCACAATATGTATTCTAAACAGTAATTCTTCCTGTTGAAATCAATTTTGAAGACTTCACAAATTTTCTAAGCATTCAAAGTCATGTTCCTCATGAAAAGAATCTCTGAGCATGGGCTTTTAAAGGAAGCCATTTTCTTTGAAATTCATCAATGTACAGTATTTGCTAATTACAAGAAAGCAACATGAAATGATGATATTAATTTTATCATGATAATAATTTGCAACTTAATCCAAAAGAAACCTCTGTCCAAAAAATGCACACAATAGAAATCCTTAACAGTCTTCTAAGATATTATGAGTTCTATTGTTAAATCTGAGCAACCCAAGACTTGTTTCTCTTTTTTTTTTCCTCTTTCTTCTTTGCTTTCTACTACAGATTAAAATTAATTCAAATAGAAATCCTAAGAGATGCTGAATTCCTGCTGTTCACTACACTTACTGAGAACTATGGATGCCTGAATGCACTCATGAACTATCTGTTGCAGAAGAAACTCTTGCATGAGTTTAATAAAGTTCTAAGTTTGATGGTTCTCATGGATCAAAGAGAAGAAGTTTGTGATGGCTGTGGATCACCATGCCATTTTAAGGAGATATATATACAAACTTGAGAAGAGTAGAATGTTATCTCTCATTTCAGATTGAGTTACTACTAGTTTCTGGAAGACTGTGCTTTTCTACATTGGTGTCCTTGGCAGAACATCAGTGCAGCCTTGTACAATGTACCAAAATTGATTTTGAGATACGAGAGCAGAAAAAAAAGAGAGGAAAAAAAAAAAAAAAAAAAAAAAAAAGAGAGATTCTATTTCTTATGCAGAGAAGAAGCTACAACTAAAATGTCATTAATACAAAATTAAATGCAACTGGGTAAGTAACACTCTATTCTCTCCTTCCAAGAAAAGAATGCCTCCAATAATAACTTATGTCTCAGAGATAAATGAATGCATTGAAGCTCTTAACTGCTCTTTGATGGACTACAAATAGACAGAATGCAAGATAATATTTGAACAATAATCTTTTGTCCTTTCTTCTCGGAGTGTACGCTGATTGCAAATGCTTCAGGACCATGGATTAAATAGCTAAAGAGGTCATGAATCAGAGAGCTCTGCAACTTACATGCTCTGACTAGAATGTGTATGGAATGTATAAATATTAATAGGTCTGGCAAGAGCTCAGCAGATGAGCTGTCTAAAATTTCACAGTGGGAAGACTGAAGATTGAAGTTGCTGAGTACAGAACAGCTGAGGAGCTCCCACCTGAAAATGAACTGTCAGCACGAATGGAAATACAGTTTTCCTGAAGCAATATTTAAAATTCTAAGATGCCCTGGTACATCAGTGTCATATGCATCAGTGTCTGACTACACAAGATTGTTTAATATGATGAACGTGCACATGAGGCCAAGTGCCAGTACTGGGGAAAGGAAGACTAATGTGTGCCACATGTCTGAAGGTTGTTTTAATGATTGTTCCACTCAACTTGCTTGTTGGAAGCATCATGAAGCACACTGCTGTAACCACATTAAAAAGGAAAGATAAAAAAAATTGAGATTCTACATCCACTTTTAGCTTTGGCCACTTTTACATACACAGTTACAAACAATGATTATAGAGATGGATCAATGTTCTAACATCTCTGAGATGGAAACTGGGGCCTATCATGGCATAAAGCAAAGTACTCCTTTGAAGTTTGCCCACTTTTCATACAACACAGATTTCATCCTTTTGATGCTATTATTTTAATGTTATTTTAAAATAACATTATTTCTGCTAAAATGGTGGGTAGGTTGCTCCAAAAATAATATTTTTCATTTATTTCCATGGCAACTACAACAGATACAAAGAGCATAACAACACTACTTGATAGAACATAATCATCACCATTAGCTGTACATTTTTTGTCAGCCATCAACAAAAGCCTGCATGCTATGATCATAAAAATCTGCACCAGTGGAGGTGACCACTGTTGCTGTTATCACTGCTGAAACACAACACAATCCTCTTCACTGTACTCACATTCACTATCTGTTCTCAACAAACATTCAGCAAGTGTCTATGAATGTCCATGGGTACAATTTTTTTTCTGCACCAAGGAATGCAATGCCATATCTTTGCTTCATATTCTGTGTGAGACATGATTCTAAGACTGCCCCTCTGCTGTCATTTCTTGCATGGCAACAAAATGTGATGGAATATTGGTGGGAGCTGTCAATCTTTACTGCCACACCACCACCATTTGTCCCTGACTCTGTGGGTCAACATTACAAAATAGAAAGCATTTGGAACACTTTTGGAACAGATTCATAGTTTGTTGTCTACTTCTGCTGGTACTGTGTTCTAATCTGAGTACTTGCTGTGCAAGAGTCATTAAAGTTATGTATGAGTCTTTTCTTCATTAGGAAGCAAAACAGAAGAAAATGTGTTTTTCAAAAATGTTACAATTTTGGCAAAATTGTATCTTCCTACTGAAAAAACTCCATCAGGATCCTCCATCTGCCTCATTTTAACCCTGATTCTATATATACTTGCCATTCTCTGAAGAACTTAAAGAATACTTCTACTGAGTTTCTTCTCAGTAGGACACAGTGGTAAACACGGATTTTCAGAGAACAGCACTAATGTAATAAGGGCAAATAATGCTGTGCATCACTGTATGTAGAATGCAGTTCATACAATGAAGCTGTGCTGCTTTTCCCTGCTTGTCTCCACTTATAGGCCCTGCATTAGGGTCCATTTGATCCTTTGGACAGTTTTTAGCACTGTTAAAACAAAATATTAGCTCTGATCATTCAGTAATTTGAAAATACTCTTATCAGCTGTCTAGACAAATACTACCCTACGTAGTAAATGCCTTATAATGCATTTTTATATATTTTTTCCTGTTTGAACATAATAAAACAAATTTCTGTGAGGACTTTGTTTATTAGAGGGAAGAGAGGTCTGCTTTCACAGGTAGAGAACAAAAATGGCAGCTACTTTCACTGTTGCCAAATTACCTCCATCCAGCTAGGAATCACAGCATTTTCACTGTGGCCAGTTTCCATGGAATTACAAATGGGTATAAAGGGCAGCCAGCAATTTCAGTTTAAGAATCAAATATTCACACACACACACACACACACACACACACACACACACACAAAAAAAAAAAAAAAAAAAAATCAGAATTCTTAGTGAATTACTGAAAGAAAGCAGAAGACATGAAGAAGTGAAGGGCAAAATGTGTCAGAAAAATTATTAATTCAAAATTTTACAAAAGAAAAGAATTATCTTCCAAGCCAGAATATGAATGTTCAAAAAAAAAAAACCAGAAAATAGGGATGTTCCACTAATGAGAAAGTAAGAAAGAACTGCACAGGGAATCTTACAAGTGCTTAGAAAAAAATTATATTCAGAATGTGCAAAATATGCTAGAAGTTATGGTGAGGTCATAGAAGAAGATAGGTGTTGATACCAATCCAGTTGTTACTTACTTCAGTCTAGTAGCATTACATTTCAAAAACCTTGAAGGAAAGCTCTCACTCCCAGGAAATCACACAAGCAGCATGGCAAGAAGTGAACAGAGGTCCTCAGTCTAAATGCTCTTACTGTCATATCCAATCTTAATTTCTGTGACTGGTATTGTTATCATTATATTGTTTTCATTACTCTGGAACATTTGCTTATAAAAATCTTTCATAACCATATCTTGTTTTTCAAACACTTTTGTTTTTATCTCTCATTTTTAAATTCCTTCATTTCATTCCTGAAAAGTAATAACATTACATGTTATTTTCCTCAGCATTCGAGAAAGAAACTCTGTCAAGGGATAACTGAATGTAGTTTAACTCAGAAATATATATACAACTGTCGGCTGCCTAAGTTTTATGTGGGGACAGGGATTTTTGTTTGTTTGTGTATGTGTGTGTTGTGGTGTCTTGTTTCATTGTTTTTTTGGAAGGTGTAAAAATTTGTGTGTAAGAAAAAGAATTCTTTATCGAACACTCCAAGTAATAATAATTTGTGTAGGTAATTTATTATTTGAATGTGTTCTTAAAAAGTTATTCTTAAACACCTTACTTCACAATATCAGGCACTTTCCCATCAAAAGACCTTAATCTTCAACCTGAATAAATTTAATTGATCAAAGATTGGCAGATCAACTGATGAAAATAAAACCAAACTGTCAGTTCTACCAAGGATAAACATAATTGTGTTCCCACTTAAAATATTTTTTCAGCATCACTAAGATAAATACTGCCCAAAGCAATCCAATGTGATTAAAAAAACAATGGTTATTGCAATAATCTTCACAGTAGAGTGCACATGGGAATAAATGAATAAACAATGGCGTAAATACTTGAGGTATTCCAATATCCACTATAAAAACAAAGAAAAAAATCTTTACTTTTCCTAGGAAACTTCTCTTCTAGCATTATGGATGAGTTCCATTTAACTAGTTTTTCTTCAGCTTTTAATAAAATGTCTGAGGTAGTTGTGCTATTATGGATAATATATTAATGGTCGTACAAAGTTCTGCTTTATATTTTTCTGGCATGAAAAAGAGAGGGATCACGTTGCCCAGTGTTGTGGTCAGTGGTATTTGTGATACATATATTCATTACTAATCTTTGTTTTGTTTGAATAATGTTTATCTAGTCCATTAATTACTCAGTATTTTAGAGGAAAGAAATATCCATGGAAAACAAACATGGTATTCTGTATGGTGGAGTGAAAACATTTCTGCAAGTAAACCTTCATTTTATCACTATAATATGAAAAAAGAAACAGGAGGAAGTTACACTGACTAGTTCTCAATGTGCTAAATCAAGAACATTTGTTACCTGTGGACTCATCACTGAACTCCTCACCATCAAGTACCCTTAAATCTGCCCAGTAATTTTTTTTGTTCCATTAGTAGATCACAAGATATCAGATCAATATCATGCCCCAGTTTTCTAAGGTGAAGCTATGCTCTGGAAAAATGCATTTTGAAATAATAAATTAGCTGCAGTATAAAGTTATCCGCCATTCTGAGGTTAGGCATTTCAGGGGCAAAACCTTTATAACTCAACTGTTCACATTTGGTATGATAACTCAAGAGCCATTTTATACCCAAGTTTTGAAATACACATGAAGAAACTTATTCAAATTCAACCACATTGCAAATACACAAGCCACAGTGATGGAAAAATTATCTCAACAGCGCCTTCCATGTTAGGATGTAGAAGTCACGCTAGTAGAGAGGTTAATGAAGTTTCTGTAATTCTGTTTTGAAAAGTGACAAGAAATGTGCAAAAACTTCAAACACTGTTAATTGTGAACTAGATCTCTGGTTCAGGTTGATGACTAATCTTACTAATGTGTTAACCTAGTTGTTTTTCTACCTCTACCTCTCTACACCTTTCCAACTGACCTAAAATTAAAGTGAAGTTTTAATTTTAGTTTAAAATACTGCTTGATTACTATCTAAATTTCACTAATATTTATTTTCTAGACATAATTTCCAAGGGAGGGTTTCATTAGGTGAAAATGGATGTGATATTTAAATCCAAGACTTGGTTCTATATCAAAACATTCTGTTTGCAATATTGAGTCTCTTTCCAACAGATTAATTTTTTTTCTTATTTTTAATTCCCAACCAATAGGTTTAAGAAGTATGCTTATAGAACCATTATGTCAATAAGGAGAAAAAATCTTATTGAAAGTGTCTCACTGTTAGGGGACTCAATAACTGGCACTGATAACTGAAGTAAAATGTAAATGTTGTAATATATAAATCAAGACAAAACAAAAATGAATTTCATTTCCTTTAAATGAATAACAAGAAAAAACTTATTGTCTTGTAAGTAAGAAGGAGGCTTTTGTGCTGTCTCAAGGAATAGAGACTCAGAATTAGAGATCCAGGTGTTTCTTTCGATCACACAGCTCCTCCATGTAATGTATTGTGTTAATCCCCAGATTCTGAATGAGTCTTTTTCTGAGCTACCAGAAGTCATTAGCCAGATAACAATCTTTGTTATCCTTACTTTATTACCTGCAATGAGATTTGTTTAAATTTATAATGATAGAATGCTATAATAAAAACAAAACAAAACAAAACAAAAAAAAACCCACAAACAAACCCCTAAGCTTGAGCTAGCCCAAAAGAGATGGATAAATTTAATTAGAAACCCTTCTATGTGTAAAGCAGTTCTAGGAAGAGGTCATACTCCTTCAGAAAATTCAGTGTCTTAAGCATCTTTCATATCAGCACTAAGAAAGAAAAAGAAATATGGAAGTTTAAAATCTATATCCCATTGAGCAACTCATGGTGTTTCAAATTAGAAGCAACTGTAGTTTTCAAGCCCATTTTCAATTGCAGTGTATCAATTGCAGTATCACTGGATACTTCTGATACATTCTTTACAACAACAAGCAACAATCAAGAACCTTAGTTTCCTTGTTCATAGCAACTATGAAAAGGCATTTTTCTTCAGAACAAAGCCCGTACTTGTGTGTCTCATTCCCACTGTTGTTCTCACTATTAGATATACACAAACTGCAGGTGGATGTTAATGAATAAATGTTACTGCACCTAATGCTGGCAAGCAGGCATAGGAATTGTACTTCAGAGATGAGTCTATTCTGCCTGCCATGGTCATTCATATGTGCTCCAAAGTGATAGCACATTTTCCCACCACATACACTTTGAATGTAATCCAATACAAGGAAATATAGTTACTTTTTGTGCATGGTACTATCAATTTAGACGTTAAGGAGTTAGTTGAATTTGTAATATAGACAAATATGTAGGAGTAAGATAATTTATCAGTAGTTGTTAGCAGTGCATAGAATGTCCTATGCACTGTATAGAACACTCATCACCTTGCCTATGAAGGAATCATGCTAAGGAAATGAAATGAAAAAAACATTAACAAACACAACTATTTCCAAAAAGAAATCTGTCAAGTTTATGCCAGATTCACATAAGTCAAACTGGCTTTCCTTTAATATTCAGAATGAATTTTGAAAGGACTCAAGCTTTTTAGATTTTTTTTTTTTTTTTTAAAGATAGATTTTTTAAAAATCCTACAAAGGTGTGCTTTCAGCCTATTTCCTTATTTTGCTTAGAGCTGCCTTATGCAGCACAATTTAACTGTGTCTGCCACTGAACTGAAAAGCTTGGATATTAACTGTAGACTAAAATTTACCTTGCTAGGTAAATGCTAGTGAAGACTATACTAGTTGTACGATGATAATTAACCACTATTCATGAGAACTAACTAAATAAGCTACTCTTAACTTTCATATCTAAATGGGTAGCCCAGGGAGGTTGTGGAGTCTCCTTCTCTGGAGATGTTCAAGACCTGCCTGGATGCCTACTTGTGTGACCTGGTGTAAGGAACCTGCTTTGGCAGGGGGGTTGGACTCGATGATCTCTGGAAGTCCCTTCCAACCCCTACAATTCTGTGATTCTGTGATTCTGTGGGTAGAGACATGAATTTTTCTTTGGTGACAGAAATGAATTTGTGCAGTTTGCAATGAGGCAATGCATAAGTGCTAAAATTCACTCTGAATCTACAATGATCTGATTTATCATGGAACTTGGATCCATGATAAATGATGAATTCTTGAATGTGAGTAAACAGTCTACAAAAATGAGCACAAAGTATGTGATGGATTATGACACCTAGATCACTGGACTAAACAAACAAGGCAGGATAGGAACCATAAAATATTATCTGGGGCAATGATGAAACCAAGTTAATAATCCCTGCTGGGCTCTGTGGTCACATCATAGGCACAGAAATACTTAAAGTTCAGAAGATCAAACTGTTTGCAGATGTTGTACTCCACTGCAGGTATTTTTAGGTCTGCTACTTAAGGGATCTTCGACTTAACAGTTTCTTGCAAGTCGTATCTTGAAAATTCAGGTATGAATCATAAAATACCAACTTTCAACTGTTTTGGCCCTCAGTGCAGTACATAAAGCATGTAAAAAAACATTTGAAAGAAGAATTTAAAATAGATGGCCAGAGCCTTGGACTTGACTGACTGAAATGGGCAAGGTTCCACTTCCATTAACTGTCTGTAAAGGAATGATTTTAACTCATGAAAGTTGAGAATTTAAACTGTTATCTTTGTGATGATCAAACAATATGAGACAGAAATTTGATCTGGTGATGGATTAAATTCAGAAGCAATATAGTATGTGCTCTAAGTTAGATCTCATATGACTGTGTAACAAGAAGTGATTGATATCGGTGGGATTTTTTGTTTTTCAAGGTGCTAAGAAAAAGACCAAGATGATGACTTCTCTCTCCTTTGAATTTCATCAGTCATCTTTTTTACTCCTGAGGACAGAGTGAACTTTTATAATAACTGCACTGATTTAATTAGTGTTAATGGGAGAGAGTACAGATTGTAAGAGGGACTGATAGCCTTTCTTAGCTTCCTCTAACAAATCTGCTAATAATTATCCAGTACAAACCAAACCTATATCAATTTATAACAACAGTGTGTTACTCCCACTATGCTGTTACGAATGTGAAACAAAACAGTCTATTACAGGGTCCTGGGTGTGCTCTCTTATGCAGCAATACAGACTCCTGATTCCCAGCGTCTTTCATATCTCATTGTTAGTATCAATCTGTGCACAGCCTGCATTTTCATTCTATTATTTTCTTGGTTATTTTTGTTTGTTTATTTTTCTTCTTCTATTTTTTTTTTTTTTTTTTTCCTACATTATTTCATTAGGGCCTGATTTTCCTGGGAATAGGACTGGGGTCTTAAAATGACCTTTGTATCTATAGCCGTATAATAGTTCTTATTCCCTGTAGGCATAAGCTGGAGTAGGACATGCTTCTAACAACCTAAGTGGACTACCTGTATCTTGCCTTCCATTACACTTATGTCTAACTCTTCGTATAGGAATAAAACTATGGTGATACAGAAGGTCTTCTAGTGTGTTGAGCAGCCACAGTCACCTGTACATTTTCCATGCAGTTTGAGTTTTACTATTCTGCTCCCCTATCATAGAATCATAGAATTGCAAGGTAGGAAACGACCTGCAAGATTATCTAGCCCAACCGTCCTACCACTAGAGTTAAAAAATAAGTCACAGTGTATTTATACAGAAATGACTTGGTTTGCCTTATGGGGAAAAAGCCTATGATTGTTGTTTGCTTTATATGTCAAATGTACTGTTTGTAAGGAAGATGGTTGGAGGACATTGCCTGCGTATGAGCACAAAGGCCAACATATATATACATATATAATATACATACAAATGAAAAAAGAAAAAAAAAAAGGAACTGTCTTAGTTCCATAAGGTCTAAATGGCTTTCATCAAAGTTCATAAATGCTACATGTGATTGCAAATTTCTGCACCTCTATGCTGTGAAGTATATGCATATGCATACCTACTTTTAAAGAAATTATTTTAAAAATACAGTTAGAAAATTGTCAGATTTTATTCAAATATTTTCAGCTTGCTCACATTATTTTTTTAACTTAGAAAAATTGCCTGGAATCATATGATGTAATGATCATGGTTGCTTCCCCATCTTACAGATCTGAAGATCCTGGATGATAGACCACTAAAAGTGATATACATCTCTTGTACACATGAACAGACTTGCTATAATTCTTGTTTCAAACTAATTGTAACATCCTCTGCAGATCTGCAAACAGACCGTATGATGCTATCTGTGAACTCTCTTTCCCACAGCCAGAGGTGGTCCACAGACACTCTGAGGAATAACTGGCTATGGAAGGTTTTCTGTTCAAGAGATCTCTAGAGTGAAGGTTTTGGAAAGAGGGATGGAAGAGAAACTTTGGTTTAAAGTAAAGGGAAAGGGAAGTTTTGCTTAAAGTAACCAAGTGTGTTAAATGTTGAGTGCAAATTTCTAGGATTTCATCTTATAAAATAGTTGTATGGTTTCACACAGGCAATAGTGATGTTTTTAGTCCTTTTCTCGATCAAGTATCCAGTCAATTAAAAAGACTTTCAGTGTATGCAATTTTAAAATTAAGTAATGTAAGTTTAAGTGATTGATTACAATTATTTTATGTTGAGGAATTTTTTTAAAAATAGCATATTGGTTTTTTATAGACAAATAAAAACCTGGGGATTTAATTTATGACAAGATGAAATTAAAAACCATTAAGTGAAAGAAAATAGACCTGATACTACTGCAATCTCATCATAATTTTGTTTTGTAAATGAGGTTACATTATCTAGCTGAAATAATCTAATGGCTCTCTACTACTGAGAAGAACAGGCAATGCACACCCCATCTCATCATTTCAGACATACTCATTCCAGGATTTATGTTTATTTCTATCTTCTCTCTCATGGAAGATCTAGCTATCATTTGATCCATTTGAGCTCATTCCACCCAAACAAACAAACAAAAACAGAAAGTAGAAGACACAGAACCAGAATACAGCTTTTGTGCAAGGTAAAACTCAGATTGCAATGCTTATATTAGTAACCTAGAGACCTAGAGTAAACTATAGTAAACTTATATTAGTAAAGTAGAGACCCATATTACATCAGTACTGTGATTTCTATAGGGTTTTTGATAATGAATTCTAATGTATTTGAAACAATTTTTAATTGTATTTCCACTTGAGTTTGACATCACCATTGTGCTGTCCAGAGTCACAATGGTAGAACACCTACAAGTAGAACTTAGTGGAGGTAGTTGCATAGACATCTAAAGCTGTGATTAGAAACAGCAATAGTCAAAATGTTCTAAGTTAACAACCAAATACACTTTGCTGAATTCAGGATTAAATAACGTCAGAATAAGCCATCTCTATAGTAGACCATGAATGAGGTGATACACCCTTTGAAAAGTAGGAAACTTCCCAAAACTCTAGGTGGGGACCGGGGTGCTAAATCCCCCCACTGTGAGGACAGAGCAAGTCCGAGACCACCTCATGAGACTGAATGTGTACAAGTCTATGGGGCTGGATGGCGTGCATCCCAGGGCTCTGAAGAAGCTGCCTGAGGTGGTCGCTGAGCCACTCTCCATCATATTGAAAAGTTGTGGCTGTCAGGTGAGGTCCCGGATGACTGGAGGAAGGGTCATGTCACTCTCATTTACAAGAAAGGGAGAAAGAGGACCCCGGGAACTACAGGCCGGTGAGTCTCATTTCTGTGCCTGGGAAGATCATGGATCAGGATCATGGATCCTGGATGACATGCTTGATCACATGAAGAATGAGCATGTGATCCAAGACAGCCAGCACGGCTTCACCAGGGGAAGGTCATGCTTGACCAATCTGGTGGCCTTCTATGATGGAGTGACGGCATCGGTGGACAAGGGAAAAGAGACTGATGTCATTTACCTGGACTTGAGCAAGGCCTTTGACGTGGTCCCCCACCACATCCTTATCTCCAAGTTGGAGGAATGTGGATCTGATGGGTGGACCACTCGATGCATAAGAAACTGGTTGAAAGGCCGCAGACAGAGGGTAGTTATCAATGGCACTCTGTCCAGTTGGAGGCCAATATTGAGTGGTGTCCCCCAGGAGTCTGTCTTGGGACCGGTGCTCTTTAATATCTTTATCAATGGCATCGATGACAGAATCAAGTGCACCCTCAGCAAGTTTGCTGATGACACCAAGCTGAGTGGTGCGGTTGACACGGTGGAAGGAAGGGATGTCAATCAGAGGGACCTTGACAGGTTGGGAAGGTGGGCCCAGGTGAACCTGATGAGGTTCAACACAGCAAAGTGCAGAGTTTTGCACTTGGGCTGGAGGAATCTCAGGCACCCATAGAGACTGGAAGAAGCGGTCCTTGAGAGCAGCCCTGTGGAGAGGGACCTGGGGGTCTTGATAGATGAAAAACTTAACATGAGCCAGCAATGTGCTCTTGCAGTTTGGAAGGCAAATGGTATCCTGGGCTCCATCAGAAGAGGGTTGGCCAGCAGGGACAGGGAGGTGGTTGTCCCCATCTGCTCTGCTCTTGTGAAGCCAAATCTGGAATACTGCGTCCAAGTGTGGAGCCCCCAGTACAAAAAAGACAGGGAGCTGTTGGAGAGGGTCCAGAGGAGAGCCCCACGAAGATGATCAGGAGACTGGAGCACCTTCCCTGTGAAGACAGACTGAGGGAGCTGGGCTTGTTCAGCCTGGAGAAAAGAAGGCTGTGGGCTGACCTCATTGCAGCATTTCAATATCTAAAGGGAGCCTACAAAGAGGAGGGGAATCAACTCTTTGAAAGGGTTGATAACTGCAGGACAAGGGGAAATGGTTTTAAGTTAAGGGATGGGAGATTTAGGTTGGATGCCAGGGGGAAATTCTTTATAGAGAGTGGTGAGGTACTGGAACAGGCTGCCTAGAGAGGTTGTGGATGCCCCGTCCCTGGATGTGTTCAAGGCCAGATTGGATGGGGCCCTGGGCAGCCTGGTCTAGTACTAAATGGGGAGGTTGGTGGCCCTGCATGTGGCAGGGGAGTTGGAGATTCATGATCCTTGAGGTCCCTTCCAACTCTGGCCATTCTGTGATTCTGTGACTACCTTCCCAGCTGCCAAGATGAGCTTTCCACAGGGCAGTTCAGCCTTTTGCAAGGTAAAACTTTTTCAGAGATGTGACAAATCTTTCTCTGGATATGATCTTTCTCTTTCCATTTTTTCTGCAGGGAAAATGCAGTTTAGCACTCAAATAGAAAACAAAGAGAAAAAAGCAGGAATCAAACTTCATTACAGATATATTGGTCCACAGTGTCAAATACCAGTTATGACTTACTTTAAAAAATAAGATTCAGAAAAATATAGATGTAGAATTTTTTTCTTCACTGCTATGAATTTTGCAGTTTCCTTCATTACCCAAAATATCTTCTACAGTATATCCCATTTCAATATCTTTGAAATAATTTAAAGATAATAATTATCCTGTCCAAAGAGTATTGAGAAAGACAGAAATGTTTTTCCTTCATGAAAAAGCAAAACAAATGTAAAAAAAAAAAAAAAAAAAAAAGGATGACAAAGAGAAGCCAAATGTACTGGTGCCAAATTTAACTTAGCATTTCACTATTATAGGAATACATGCAGATGCAATTTTGTCAGCCATTCTCCCATCTGGCAAACTGGTACATCAGTTTCTGCTGTTTGAAGGCTTTAGGATGGCTGTGAAAATAAGCTTACATTGTTAAAGCTGCAGTCTGTACTGTTGAAGCAAAACTGTACTACTTCGAGAGAAGGGAAAGAGAGATCTGCAAGAAGAAATATATGTCAGGCAGGGGGTGAGGGGATGAAGAGAGGCTGAGATGAGAATTCATCTCTCAGTTTCATTTTCTTTTTGCAGTCAGTAGTGAAGTGTGTTGCTAAGCAGACAAGCTTTAATCAGGACATCTATTTCAAAGGAACTCAAGAGAAAGTGACACATTATTTCATTCACCAATTAACTTCCATTTCCAGCATCCTTTTGATCCATTACTTTCTCTTTCTATTCTCCTTCTGTTTACCCATCCTATTTCCAAACCTCTAGGTGGTATTAATGCACTTTTTTATATATACTAATTCAGTTCTCTCCCCTTTGCATTTTTTCTAATAATGATACAAGAAAATCCCTCCCTTTGGCAGTTTGAATAGTTTTCTTACTTTGGTTAATGGAGATAAAAGATAAACAAGTAATAGTTACTGTCAGAAGAAAACATAATGCTTTAAAATAGTCTTGTCTGCAAAGAAACTATGTGCAACATTTAGAAATGGATTGAGAATCAACCAGGGATCTTCTAGTTATGTGTATACAGCTCATCTGGGCAGATTTCCTCAGCTTTGTGACAGATTCTGCATGTTGCTCCTCAAAACACTGGAGTGTAATCGAGCTGATTTTCTTCTGAACTCAATAAATCGCATTTTAATTTTCTCCATCTACCCTCTGCCGTGCTTCTTTGCTCCAGTCACATCATGTGAGGAACCCCTAAGACCAGCACTTCTTCATCTTGACAGACAACCACTTCAATAGCTACTGCCATTTTTGTTAATTTAAATACCTGATTTAAATAAGTAATAATCATTTCTTAATTTAAATTTTAATAATGATTGTTGGTACAGAGCGATTACTCTGGACCTCAGTTTAACCCTTAAAACATTCTTTTTAAATTAGAAATCCTAAGAACTTAATTGCTGACAAAATCAAATACATATGTTTAGATCTAGACACATTTCCCTTATATTTCCCTTATATTTCCACTTTTTCATCTGATATGAGCATGTATGGACTTAGTTCCCCTACAGCTTTCCAGACATATTCTTCTTCTCTCAGTGCTTCTGTTGTGAATGAGGGATTTTTGCTGGTTTCTTTTAATTGGACCTTAGTTGGCTAGACAGGTGTGGTAGAACTCATCTTTCCTTCATGCTAAAATATAACAATCTATTTCCTATTACTGCCTAGGACTTGCTCTGTGTATTTTTTTTCACTAGCCTCAATAGCTTATCTGTGAAATACTTCCTTTTTATTGCTCTCTTTGTGGGATTTTTGGTCCCCAGGCCCTCATTTGGAAAACAATTCAAGCTGCAGACTATTCCTTCAACTACAGTTAATGTTATAAGATACAAGTTACCTTGTCAAATATACAGTGATTAAGATTGAATGCTCTCTGATGGCTGTATCTAGGAGGTCTTGCAAAAAAAAAAATATAGGTAAACAGAAAAATTTTGTGATCATAGTTTTCCCTCAAGTATTGTTGAACCCTGAAGTATTGTTGCATTTTGTTGACTTCTTTGTTTTACTTCTTTGCAAAGCATTTGTACTAGAGAAATTACAAATTTGCCAAAAGAATGATTTTCTATGAAAAACAGATGTTTTTACTGACCTCGGTTTTGATATGTGATTAATTCATAAGGGAAATATATATATATTTTTATATATATTGTAATATATATATATAATATATATTAGAAGATCTTCCAAAACAAAAAACTAAAACAAAAACTTTTCGGAGTGCAATGTGGTGTAAATCACCTAATGTCATACTGCTGGACTAAAGCTTGTAGATTGCCATGCTCCCAGAAGTGCTTCCAGTGCACCTAAAATCTTACTTTCATTGCTGTATGTATAGACAATGATTTTAGCATTGGGAGGAGTTTTTAGTTTTCCCTAAGGTAATCTAGACACTGATAAATATTACGTGAACTTTTCTGTGAAAGATATATTCTGATTGAAATCTTAATGACTAGGAAATGTGCTTCCTTTTCAGAATTCCTAGTATGCAGCCCCCTTTACTTATTTTGCCTTGCAAGTTAAAATGTTACCTCACAAACACTTAGTTCACAGTTTGTAGGAGACCAATATCTTTACTACCTAAAAAGTCCACAGACTGTTCCACAATTTTGTTTTATAAATTATACCAGCACAAAATGATTGAAAGAAAAGCAAATAAAGCTTTTAGAGATGCTTTATACAGAATATGACTCCAATCAGGAAATATTTCTCGAAGAACATGTTTAGGACAGAGTGCATTTTCCCAAATTTCATTTTGATTTCAGGTTTCAAGGAACTTAGTATGAGAGAGACATGGAGATTCTGGAGAGGGTCCAGCAAGCAGTCACAGAGAAAATGAAGGGACTGGTGCACCTTTCCTACGAGAAGAAGCTGAGAGATATGGGATGGTTCAGCCTGGTGAAGATAAAGCCAGTTGCTATCTTATCAATATATATAAAATCATGAAGGGAGGGTGCAAAGTTAGAGCCAGGCTCTTTTCAGTGGTGATCAGTACCAGGACAACAGGCAGTGCTGTGGATGAAGGAATTAAATAATTTCTTTAATGCCTGCATTAATTAAATGACCTGTGTTATTTGAACTCATTTGTTGTCACTCTTAGAAAATCATTTAAACAAGCTTTATTCACAATTCATCCTTAATTTTTTTCTGGAGGGCCAGGAGCATCATCAAGGAAGTCAAGATTGAATTTAAGACTGTGAGCAGATGTGCTGTTCTGTCGAACACTTCTTCAAGTATTATTCCCTTCTCTGTAAGGCAGTAAAAAATGAATCCCAGAGCACATAACAGTCTATAAACAATTACTAGAGTCCAAACCACTGACAGTCTCCAGAATGCAAAATAGAAGCATATGCATAATTAAGAAAGTTGAGAAAATGTTTAGAAAAAATGCAGCCACTGCTTAAAGTTCGAATTAACTCTATGATTAAATATAAAACTATGCTTAAGTAATGTCCTTGATATTATTTGAACTGATAAAGATGAGGAAATTTTAATTGAGTGTATAATGAAAAGACTAACGGCCTTTTAACTACAGTTAGAAATTGCCAAAAGATGATATTTTAGTGTAAATATAAGATTATTTGCTATGCTGAGAGAGAAAATGGAACAGCTAGAAACTTCCAAGTCCATTTAGGAACCATTAACTGCAATAACATGGCTAACTAGTAAGACAAAAATAATAATAAAAAAAGTGTCAATGCCTTCATGGCAACCAAACTATTCTTCTCCTAAATTTCTGTCAATTAAGCAGGCAAAATTAGCTCTAATACTATCAGTGAGGTTACTTTATTTCTGAAACATGATAAGAATATTTTTGGAGTTTTGTAATGATTAGAGAGTTCTGCCTATCATACAGTATTCAAATCTTAGTCTGGCATCAGCCTGTGAAAATTCAGTTAGCGGTCAAATAATGAAAAGTAATCACTCTAGAAGGACTGACACAAGCAAGCAAGCAGGTGTATATACACACGGGTTCAGAAGTACTCTTAGTGGAAGATTACTGTGTTATTTATATGAAAATGATAGCAAGGTTTTAAAAGGCAGTGAAATAAGAAGGCATGCTCTCTAAAAATCAATCTCCCCTCCCTATTTCTTTCTAGCTTCCTCTCCCTCTTTTTTTTCTTTCTTTCTTTTTCTTTAAGAAAGACATTCAATTTTATGAAATTTGTCTATTTTTCTTAGTTATTTGTTCTGGCATTTCTTCAAATGTAGTAGAGATAATATGTGGTGTGTGTAAAAACTCAAATGTACATTCGTGAGAAAAAATAAGGAAGTGAAGTTTCTGGTTGTAGGTTTCTGTTTCAATAAAAGGAAATATCAACATCTTTTTCATAATATTTTAAATATTACCATCCCTACCTTGCATTACTATCCCTTTTTGCATGAATCTGTGTAGTCATTTTTCAGGTTCTTTTTTAACCATGTCTATTTTAGGCAATACAATTCTTTCTGCCATCACTGGCACCATATCACTAATTCTCCTTCTCCCTTCGGTCTCTCATATTTTGCTCTCATTTCCATCTAGTTTTACCAGTTGCTGTGAGGGCTTTCCAAGTTGGAAACAGGTCTCCCGGAAACATTATGGAAAGCTGTTCTAGAGAGATTCAATACTTCACAAGATATCCTGGGTGAGAACTTGGATGTTATTACTGCTTATTGGAGTAGATCTGTACTGTAGAAATCCTAGAATACAGATTGGAACAATGAGGGAAACAGACTTGGCAGCTTGCTTAGAAAACCTGTAGTAAGCCCCACTTTCAAGTCACAAAGGAAAAACCTGGAGTTGAAGGCCTGAGCTTGGCAGTTCAGGGGGTTAGAAAGTGTTAAGTTTCAAAAGTTAGCAACTTGTTCTGACCTGAATTGAATCTAATTTTGTAATTGCCTTGTCTTGAACAGTGTTTTGGACCAGATGGCCTCGAGACTTACTATCTTGTGAAGAAGACTTTCTTAGGTTCATGATAGATTCTTGACAAGTTCTGAAAGGTAAGAGGAATGACAGCTGCTCTTCAAAGGATCCCTTAAGAGTGTGGATCTCTTAATGAAATAGAGACACTAATCATCATTCACAACTGTGATTGAATGATCATGTTTAGCCTACTTGTTTATGCAGATAATTAATCCATTGCTACTGGTATATATTCATACATGTAGTGTTGATGACTGTTTTGGAAGTCAGTATGTTTCAATACATTTAAAACATGTACTTCTTAAAGGATACTAACCACTGCATTCATTTATTTTTATTGCACTGTAGTCTGCTTTGGTGCTCTGTAAAACATTTACATTTTTGTTCTGCTTAGAAAGTTGACAATGTAATACTGTACACAAGACTTATTCACCTCTATGCAAATCGAGTTTCATTTTATGATGTAGCATAAATATGAATTACACAACTACTAGCTTAACTTAAAAATTCTAATTTAGAATTAGGAAGTTAGCTGTAAATTGCAATTTGCCATCTGCTCACCGTATACTAACAATTCTGGAAAATATAAATGTAATTATTTGCCATACTTAATGTAGAAATAATCTCTCATTCAAAGCTTCAATTGCACTGATTAAGAAGGATATGCTGAGTCTTTCGGGAAAGATTAATGGGTAATTTTAGGTATATACAATACACAGTATATACAGAAACACTTCTAAAACAGTTCTGTAAATTTATTTTATGGTACGAAACAAAATATCTTTTTGCTTCCTTAACAGAACGATCTTACAGATGCTAAATCCTAATTTGAATTAGTGAAGGAGTGAAATAGGAAAAAAGTATAAATGTTAAATGTTATTAATAAATAAGTCAGCAGACAGAATCTAGATTAATTAATAGAAGCTACCTGTATTTGTGAATTCTTAGTCTCATACAGCAAAGGATATTACAGAGGACTAATAATAATTGAACTCACAATTTTCTCTTTTTTTTTTTTTTGATAGCATGACAGTGAGCTGCAGTTGGCATTTTTCCATGCTACTCATGTAAGTTCTTCTTCCAAGGGCATGTGTAGTTCCACGCAAATGTAATCCAAAGCTCCCAGCCTTCAATTAGCTGCTACAATCTACCTCTTGCCACACACACTTTTTGTTCCACAGTTCTACAGTGGCTTCAAAAAATGGCTTCAAAACCTTGACTTGAGGCTTTCATCAGCTTCCCATATTGTTTACCCTCAGAAATGGTTATCGTTGGCGGTACAGAGTCCGGTTGGAGGCCTGTAACCAGCGGTGTTCCTCAGGGATTGGTGCTGGGTCTGGTCTTGTTCAACATCTTCATCAATGACCTTGATGAGGGGATAGTGGCCACCCTCAGCAAGTTTGCTGATGATACGAAGTTGGGAGGATTGGCTGACACGCCTGAAGGCTGTGCTGCCATTCAGCGAGACCTGGACAGGCTGGAGAGCTGGGCAGAAAAAAAACAGATGAGGTTTAACAGAAGCAAGTGTAGAGTCTTGCATCTGGGGAGGAATAATTGCATGCACCAGTACAGGTTGGGGGATGAGCTGCTGGAGGGGAGCTCTGCAGAGAGGGACCTGGGTGTCCTGGTGGACAACAGGTTGGCCATGAGCCAGCAGTGTGCCCTCGTGGCCAAAAAGGCCAATGGCATCCTGGGGTGCATTAAAAAGAGCGTGTCCAGCAGGTCAATGGAGGTGATCCTCCCCCTCTACTCTGCCCTGGTAAGGCCTCATCTGGAGTACTGCGTCCAGTTCTGGGCTCCCCAGTACAAAAAAGACAGGGATCTCTTGGAAAGAGTCCAGCGGAGGGCCACAAAGATGGTGAAGGGCCTGGAGCATCTCTCCTATGAAGAAAGGCTGAGTGAACTGGGTCTGTTCAGCCTTGAGAAAAGAAGACTGAGAGGAGACCTGATCCAGGTCCATAAATAACTAAGGTGTGAGGGGCTGAATGGCGAGGCCAGACTCTTCAGTGGTGAATGGAGACAGGACAAGGGGACACGGCCGGAAACTGCAGCATAGGAAGATCCGCACAAATGTGCACAGGACTTCTTTACAGTGAGGTGATGGAGCACTGGAACAGGCTGCCCAGAGAGGTTGTGGAGTCTCCTTCTCTGGAGATGTTCAAGACCTGCCTGGATGCCTACCTGTGTGACCTGCTGTAGGGAACCTGCTTTGGCAGGGGGTTGGACTCGATGATCTCTGGAGGTCCCTTCCAACCCCTACAATTCTGTGATTCTGTGATGGAGCTCCTAAACATCTATATGCCAAAATCTTGCAGGACATAGGACAAGAGATTAGTCTGCCTAACATCCTACACTTCCAGGATTAGATGCTGCTGGTGATGCTATTCTTTCCTATTTAATTCTAAACCAGTAAGTTTTTTTGTTTGTTCACTCTTTTAAGAACAAAGTTTGCCTCATGAAAGGGTTCAATCTAACATTCATTACCTCTTAGGAAAATGCCTTAATTTGTAGGCTGCATGTTAATAACAAGAGATGGGAGAACACTGAGACTGTAGACATTGTGTTGCAGTTAATCTCATTCTTTACCCTGCTTTTGTTAATTTTTAGGTGTGCTTCTATAATGACTCTTGTGAGTCTCAATGAGAATTGTTGTCACTATCCTCTTCCCATTCAGCACAAAATAAGAAATAGATCTAGCTGTAAACAAATTTCAATAGACCTAAACTAGCTAGAACACAAGAGCTTACAAGAAAGAGAGTACAAAGTAGTGATGTAGAGTGCACTGTGATATTTGGAAATATTTCTGGTCTCATGACAACTTTGTGCTTTTCATTCCATCAAGAGAATTTACTTTGAGAAAGCATTACTAGGAAAGAAAGTCTGTGTAGAGGTAGGAAAAGACAAGGAACAAGCTTAGTGATAGCAGGACAGAATATGGCCCAAGAAAATCTATGAAAGGCTGTCAGACATTGACAACTTCATCGCTAAAACTGTCAGGGATTTTTCAAGCAGAATCCAATTTAATCAGGAAATGTCAGTTTCTTGAACAAGGAATTTTCTCCATGTATGTTTTTCTTTCATACAAGTTCAATGAACTCTAGTTTGAACAATATTCTAGTAGTGCTCGTGGCAACCTGAAGGTATTTGGCTCCAGAGTGAGGACAAGCAGGTCTTCTCCTGGGCAGCCAGATTGTTGGATCAGTCTTTCTGGTTGGGACACACAGAGTAAGGGGCAGTACTCAAAATTTCTGAGTAGAGCTGATTTGATTCTTGTCAGCTTTACTGCTTCACATCACTAAAAGACATTAGGAAGACTTGGAAGACTAATAAACTTTGGTTAATTCAGTACATTAGTGTTCAAAGTCATCAGGGCCCTTTCCTGTTAGGATAGTTTCTGATTTATCGCTCAGGGCTACATGTCATGGGATCACATCAGTCAAACATCTATGCATATTTAATTTCTCATTCCAGCCGAACGAAACAAAAAGTTGTCATGCTTCATTTCATATCAGACTCAACAAACTGTTTTCTCTGTATTGTGCCTACAATTCCACTGCATCTTATATACATGCATGTGCATGTATGTGTGCATGTAGTAGGTCTATGATCCAGATTGATCATTATGCATTCATAGGCATCATTGCAGCTTCTCTTTTTGAAGACCAGAGTAGGTCAAATAGCTATTCATTTTCTGTGTCGTTTGAATACTCTACTGAATATTCTGCTTTGATACTGAAAACAAATTTCCTTCCTCAGCAGAACAGGCAAACTTGAGCCTCCAGAGATTTTAGCACCGTCCGTATTTGCTGATGAGAGTTTTGTTCTCTTGAAATCCACGCCGCTGAATACACCAGTGCAGAAATCAACCTTCATTTTGTCGGGAATAAAATACTTCCTTTACCACTAGGGGACAATGTTGCTCTTCATTTCATAGAACAATTGTGATGGCGCTGAAGTATTTTGCATTATTTCTAGCAAACTTAAGAGAAGTGTTAAAGATTATTTATTTAATACAAAACATTTTTCCTCAGCATTTATAGTATTCTAACAATGAATGCTCTTGCCTGAAACAATCATAATATTTCTGTTTTTAAAAAGAACCAAACATAGAATTTATTAGTGTGGAATTTTGTCTCTTTATCTGTTACTGTACTGTTAAATTGTATCAAGTATTCAATCTTGTTCTGGCACAAGAACAGGTTTTTATTTTATTTTATTTTATTTTATTTTATTTTACTTTATTTTATTTTATTTTATTTTATTTTATTTTATTTTATTTTATTT
>NW_024962265.1:30143073-30154753 GCF_019238085.1 Lagopus leucura
TTTATTTTATTTTATTTTATTTTATTTTATTTTATTTTATTTTATTTTTTTCCTTGAGGATAAAGAGATGTTTACTTGAAGAACTCATATGTAAAGAAGAATTAAGATCAATTAATAATGCAGCTAGATGTGCCCCTACACTGCATGAACCAATTCTCTCTGTGCCCTACTCAGAGGCACGAATTCGTTGAAACTTCAACATATATATACTTACAGAGATGCATAGTTTCTGGTAAGTGTGCAACAAGAGGATTTAAAAATACGTGGATTTATTCTAATTTCAAAAATCTGAGAATTAGAGTAGGAATATAGAATGGTTTTGCTTTTAATATCAGTTTTTGAATACGTATAATTATCAGGGCAAGCAGCTTTTCTGTAATAGAGAAAAAATATAATGAAATATGGAAAGATCATAAGCAACTAATTTGGTATGAATTAAAAAGCAATTAAAAAATGAAAGTATATCCAATGTATTAACCCTCTTTTCCACTATATTCCATTATCCTTTTACTGCCGTTTTACACAAAAGCATTCAGTGTTCAGCCAGCTCTACAGTGTTGAAAGAGAATTCTTAGTGCAACTGAGTCATATAACACCAATTTCACATACAGCAAATATTTTGTCTGTCATAATTACTAGCTGTTTCATAGTTCTTTTTATCAATAATACGAATAGAGTACTTTCATAACCATCACATTTAAAAATCTTAATTGTCAAATACTCACCTGCTGTCCTTGATTATAGTGTTGTGTACTACTAACCTTCTGCTTTAAGTTTCACATAGTTATTTTTAATGTGTTGAGAAAAACACATTATCCTACTTCTGAAAAGGGGACAACAGAGTCAAGATGAAACTCTTAGAAATTGTGTAAGAGGGGCTGAAAACAGTGCACACTGCCAAAATAACAACTGGTTCTGACATTCACCAATCCACAAGAAAACAAACCCCTATCTTTTTCAAAAAGCAGGCTGACGCCCGTTGAGACACTGACAGCCTCCATTCAGGCACAGAGCCCACTCCTCTCCCGGATGGATTTGCTTAATGTCACCACTTTGCTGAATCATGCTGCTTATACCACCTTCCTGCAGCAATATCCAGATCTGGCGATAAGATTATAAATAAAATAACAAAATTGTGTGCAATGCCTACCCAGTAATTTAGAATTGTTCTTTAATTGATGGAATTGAAAAGACTGAGCAATTGAGGTGGCTGCTTCAAAAGCTCTCTGAACTCCCCTGTATTTGCTTTCTATCCATAAAATGCCACTTTCTAGCTCACAAGCACATAGGACTTCTTTTTACCTATGTTAATAATGACTCCTTTCTCTAGTAACAGAAGATCCTTCATTTAAATCTTGAGGCCCATATAAAATACCAGACATTTGAAAACAGAACAAAACCCCAGAACCAGAAGACAAGATCTCAGCTTCAATTACTTTAAGTGATATTTGGGTAGTGCAAGTTCTAAGAGTGAATCACAGTTTTTAAATCTTCATTTTAAAACAAAATGATCCTCAGTAATAAAAAGGTTAACTTGAAAAGAGGAAAAGGTCTTCTGCTTAGATACAAATGCTGGAAGAGTGGCTATAAAGATGAGAACAGGACACTGATCAAATAATTCCTCATTGGGCCTATACAAACTAGTCTTTCACAATAAGAAGCAGACAGCAGTCCTACAAGCTGCAACATATGGGGAAGCAATCAGTGATTTGGGGCTCAGTTGTGGAACAAGTGTAAGACTGTGATTTCAATCACACTGTCTGGAAAGCTGTCAGGTGCTAATTTCCCCTCTAGGATAGTACTTTTATTTGACTCCAGAGGAAATGCATAAAAGGATGCAGAGTATTGAAATCAAATGTGAGCAGGACCACTGACAAGAAGAATTTGTGATTCAACAAACTCAGTGAGAAACAAGGCAGTCATCTGTGTAGCTTTCAGAGCTGAAATGAGCTAATATTTTATTGTGGCTAGTGATAAGGAAGGATGTCAGCATATGGGGGAAGAGTTCAGTCTCATCTATTCAAGTCACACAAGATGCATTCAGATTAGTTTGAAATGCAAGACAGAAAATTAGCAAGAAACAAGATACAAAAGCACAGACAATTATATACAGGATATTACAGAGCCCAAGTGATTCTGCCTTATTTGTGATATCTGCATATAAATGCAAAATTGTGGTGTGCCTCTTTAGACTATAATATTGATTGAAGTTGCATCTATTTCTGTACTTTGATTTTGTCATATCTGTTTGACCAGTTCTGAAAATAACAGAAGATAGTGTTGTTATTTTCAAAATGAATAATAATTTGATCTCTACCAAAGTCTGTATAACAACTACAGGTTGTAGCAGCACAGACGATTCAAATTACTGTGGAAGGGACATGGAAGAATGAGCACCAGTTGGCCATTATAAGTCATACAGTCATAAACGATCTTCTTGGTTCAGACTTATTCTAAACATTTTCTTTACCAAAAATAAAAGCTGTATATTATGGCTTACTAATAGAAGAAGTATATGAAGACATAAATAAGCTGGCGAATGCCAATTTAGACAAATATTAACAAATTTGCATAAGCAGAATTTTTTGTGCTGAAGTTCAGAAACAATTTCTAAACAAACATAGTTTACATGAATTTCTGACTCTAAAAATATCTCTCATAGAGGTGCATGTGCTGAAAGTAGAAACTTTAGCTTTACCCAGGGCCCAAATAATGATCTGAAAAACATACCTAGGTGTAACTTAATCCTGGAGGTGCTTAAATATACTATCTGGATCCTCCTCCTCTTTAAAAAAAAAAAAAAAAAAAAAAAAAAAAACCAACACAAAGGCCTTCAAACAGTGCTTCTGAAAGTACCTGACACCATGCCAATTCCGAGCACCTCAGGACCTCACCTTTATCTGAGCCAGACTAAAGTAAGGATAAAAGTCTCTAAGTTTAGGTGTCTGTAACATACAGACATCTATGTCTGTGCAGACCAGTGGAAAGAATACTTTATAATAAGATAGATTTTATAATCTCTTTAGGACCAACAAAAAGCAATAGGCATTTTTTGCTGCAGGATTCAACTGATCTGTTTTCAATGTCTATATTGGAAGATGAATCACACTTTAGGTGTGCCCAAGTGGCTGTCTGCGCTGCAAATGCATAAAATAGATTAGATGAATCCTGCCAAATTAGGTTTTGCTGAAGTTCCCTAAGGATTTTGATCTGATTAATGACCTCCCAGTGTTTCTAATACATATCTAAAGAACCAAGGTCCCTAAAAATTTTTTAAAGCAGCCACTTTTCACCTAATAGCCTAATCATTGGTATGTTTACACAGGGAACTGGAGACTGACCCAGAACCCACCTCAGATCTGTGCTTTGAACCACCTGTGGTTTCTTATCTTCGTGCCATATGTAGAGCTGACTGATGGAAGTTTCCTTTTTTAAGAAAAGCTTCAGTGCAAAAAAAGTTTTTGAACTTCAGTTGAGCTGAAGGAGCAGACATCTGTAACCTGTTGAGGTATTTTCATGTTGTGGCACTTTTTGTGTTTTCTGTAACATGTTGATGGTCCACTTCACATCCATTGTCTTTTTTTTTTTTTTTTTTTTTTTTTTTAAATTTTGCTATTTTTAACATATCAGGAATGTTTCTATATTTCATAATAAAAGCATCATTGCTTAAAATGAATAAAATTGCCATGGGAGTTGTTATCAGGGCCTGGGCCCTGGGTATGAGACAATTTTTGTCCTATTTACAGTTTCAGGAAACTTGTACTCCAAAGCAATGATACCCTTTAAAACAGAGCAGTATAGTTTTGGACCCCAGCTCAAAATGCAGGCAGTGATGATTACATAAGCCTACCTGGAGATAGGAACTTGAGACAGGAATTGCAGTCCTCTCAGACTTATGTGTCATGTGCCTATATCTTTTAATGCTTATGCCTTGATATGTTCTGGAACCTGGCTCATTTTTCTCTTCTCATTTTTCTCTCCTCCCCTCTTCTCCCCTCGCCTGTTCTCCCCTCCCATCTCCTGTCCTTCTGCCTTCTTCCCTTCCCTTTCCTTTTCCTTTATTTTTTTCTCTTCCTCTTCTCTTTTTTTTTTTTTTTTTTTAATAGATACAAAGTACATGTAATAGAGAAACATTTATTAAATCTCTGTACCAGAAATCTTATTTTCCCTGCAGCAGCTGCATAACTCTAATGCATATTATAACACATGAGTCTAGGGGATTGAAAGACACCATTATTTCTCAGCCACAATACCACAACAGAGTTATTTTTCCATCCCATCTTGTATATTGGTATTCTATTTTCTCTCCAGTTTCAGCCAGAATATCAATGTCATGTTTCAAATGCCTGCTCAATCCCCAGGTTTCCTTTTGTCCAGACTTCTTTGTCTTGGATGATCCTTCAGCCTACCAGAAGGAAAGTTACTGAGAGTTGCCTTGAATGTACCCAGGCTCTGACACAATGTGGTGGGCACTCTTTGTCTGCTATCCCATGCCCCACCTGCTCCTGTGGCCTGATCACACGGCATCCACGAGACCTGTGAACCATCCTACAAGGGTCCTGAAGATGTGCAATGTAAGAACAAGTGAGATTTCTCAAGAGCCCTTCTCAAGCTGCTGTAGCAATTGCACTATTTTCTCAGAGAACTGAAAGAAATGAGATTTTCTCTTGTTCCTCTGCAGATCGCAGACCCTGAGAACAATTGGAGCTGTGCCCATACTCCCACTCTGAACAGCACGCTTCTTCAGTTCTGGAGAGATTTGGCTCCTTGCTCCCTTCTCAAGCAAGCATACCCCTTCACATAGGGCTAACAAAATCATATACAGTCACTGTTTTAAATTCAGATATCTCTGGCCTACTGCTATTTATCTTTCCTCTGTCTCCTGTCTCTTAAGACCTTCCTTTTTTTTCCCATTTGGAGTCTAGTTATATACCCAGGCAAAATGAACATCTCTTCCTAATGTCACATCTACCATTTTTCTCTTTTGAAAAGGGCCCTGTTGTTTTTTTTTCCTATGAAGAACGTCTAGTATTTCTAGATGACATAGAAGTATTTCAGAGGAGCTTGTACAAATTCCAGAATGTCAAATGTAAGACAAACCAAACAACCACAAACCCAACAACAGCGACAACACAAACCAGACTGTTCCAATGACAGAGGCAAAAGAGAAATGATGACAGCAGATCCTGACTCTGCTGTGATGAGGTACATTTGGCAGCTTTTTGCACAGAGATGGAAATAAAAACAAGAAAGTTTTCTTGCCCGACCTTTTCCTCTCTTTTCCTCTGGCATAAGAAATTAAGTAGAGCTGAAATGTTAAAATAAATTCAGCCATTTGTGTGAATAATTGTGAAGACTGTAATCTTCAATTATTCAAAACGATTTCTTCAATTTAATATTTAAATTCAAACTGTTTGCCTAAGGAACAGGAACAGTAATTTTCATTTTGTTGTTTTTTTACACTTCCTAAAGCATTTGAATATACACAAGTCTTAGGATAGCAATAAAAATGATTGCATGATTAAAAATGTAAGGACCTATTTTATGCTAAGACTTTCGCTGGAAATAAGTGGTTTTCATGAATATTAAAATATATACTTGTTAAAATAATAAAAGTAACTGCAAAACTAACAACAATAATGAAAACCTTTATTCTCTTGTGACAGAAGTTTTATTTTTTTTCTGTTTCATTATTGATATTTTTAAATTCACTCAAAAGTATTGACCTATAGAAAGTACATAATTTTGAAATTCTAGAGAAAATCTTCATTTGGAGGAGCTGGTTCTATTATATCCTATATTTTATGTAGGAACTAAGAATAATAATTTAAAAAGTACTATTTGTTTTTATCTTTCATTTTGCCCTAAAGTATTACAAGATATACAAAAAGAGATTAGAAACAAAATTTCTTCCTTCCATCTTTCCTTCCTTCCCTCTTTTTTTTTCTTTTTTCTATCTTTATTCTGTTTTCAATTTAAATAATGGGAAAGGAAGACAGAACAATTCACATTTATTTACTAGGAAAAAAAAAAAAAGGATCATTTTAGGAAAAGAATGATTTTTCATGCCAAAGGATTTAATATGACCATCATTTCAGTGAGTTCATCTCATGGCTCTTCTATCATACTGCTTAATCATGTCATTGACTACAGCTTGCCAAGGCTATCTACAAACCACATTTAAGTTTCAAGTCCTGAGAAAGCATGCATTATTTAAATCTGTAATGTATTTACTGTCTTCATTGCAGTGTAAAGTTCATATGACTTATTGTTGAATGTGTTTCTTTAAGGGTATGTTTGGCATTGTTACAGGAACCTCATTTTTTATTGAATACCAGAGTGAACAGCTATGTAAAACCTGCATGATTTGTAGGCATTAAAACTAAGGCTGCCTCCAGGCACTGGTAACTGATGCATCATCCTTTACTTAATTTCTCTGTTTTATTTTAATTTGTAAACTGTCTCTGAGTTGGAAAGCACATTTTTCATGTAGGTTTGCTTCTCTGATATTAAGGACCTATCCTACTCTCCTGAGTATATGGCTTACTTTACATAAGGTGCAGCAGAACGGAGTTCATTAAATTGCAGTAATACACTTTGCATTTTTCATAAGGGCACAAGAATTCCATTTAAATGAGGATTTTAATTTTGTGTTATTTTGCCCAAAATGACATTAGTGCTGACTTGCAGATATAAAATAATCAGTCTACTGCTCACTTTTTGTAATGTTGTTCTTTTATTTCCTTTCAAGACTTCACCATTTTTAAAGTCTTGTACAGAATCAGACAATCATCAAAGACCACAAACTCTGCCTAAAACTAAACTAATTGATATCACTGATAGCTTTTTTAGCTCAACAACTCCATCAGCACTGTTGCAGATATCTTTTCCTTTTTTTTTTAGCTGGCTTTCAGGTGTTGTCCAAGATTTTTCTCTTGCCCTCCAGTTCTAATGAGAAGAGCAAGACAGCGGGATAAGTCACAGCATTTTGATCTTAAAAACTACTCTAAACATGTCCTGGGTGAAGATGTAGACTGCATTTAGGGATTGTCATACTCATTTTCTCTATAAGATCTTATATTTTCTTACTGAGATTGTCAGTTGGATACAGCAATCCACAAAAGCAACACAGATCACTGTCAGGCTTGGACATAGGCAGAAATTTCACTCTGAACTCTCTGAAATGATAATTATTCTTTTCTTAAATCAGATCTACTATTTCCACAAACTGTATCACTGATGTAAGGTTATTGCTCCAAGTATAACCTTAGCAAACAATTCATTTTCTTTTATTTTCATTAAAAGACAAGTGATAGCAACACAGAAGTTACTGTGGAGGTTTAACCTACCAGTTACCCAGTAGAAAGAAACCCTTAGAAATTGTCTAAACTTCACAGAAAGGTAAAAACAACAAACAAAAAGCAAACAAACACAAAAAACAGCCCCAGAGAGCATTGTTACTTTTGAGCTTGATTCTTGTACAGTGAGAAAAGTTGTGGGAAGCCTTAAAGTATCTGACAAGATAGGTACCTTCTTCTCTGACAAGAGAGAAGTAGTCTGGTAAATTTCTGGTAGAAGTTAGTGGTGTCCATCCTGATGCCTCTGTTACTGACTCAGCACGTGAATCCCAGAGCTAATAAACATTTTCTTCTATCAAAGTTTGCCAAGACACTTGCCTCAGAATAACTTGTATGCAACTAGGGAGAGAAAGAAGGTGAGGTGGGAGTAAAAGAGTCACATTTTCCTTATTTGATGTCTAGTAATGCCTTATTAGACATAAGAAGTGATGTTAAAATCTCGTCCTTGATGAAATTTGCAGATATAAAATTATAGGCTTGCTGGTCATATCTCATTTTAATTCTATGTTTTTATTTTCTTTCAAGATTTTATTATGTCAAAGTTGTGCAGAACTATCTAGTTCCACCAGCACTGTTAATAAGTAGGCTAGCTATCTGTTTTATTTGTTGATTTTTATTTATTTATTTATTTATTGAGATATTCTGTCAAAACTGTAATGTCGTAGCACAAGTAATGTACTGAGGGAGGCTATAATTTTGGACTGCATATCAGAGCGTCAAAATTCAGGCTTAAATAAATATGTCATATAGGTATTTTTTATTCTTTGTTGATTGTGTAGCAGCTCGTTCAGCTAGATTAAAAAAGACAATTTCAAATTTGAGAAATTAGAAATGAAACTTACTGAGGGATATTTAGACAAAGATAAAAATTAAGCAGGAGTTTTTTTTATTAAAGTAAATAAAAAATCTAAAATGTTTGTAATCAAAAAAGGGAAATTTCACCACATCTAACTAAATAAACAGGCAATTAGAAATAAAAAAGAAATTGTATTTAGCATGGAAGGATGAGTAATCAATATAAATAGGTTTGTGTTAAGAATAAATTTTGAGAAGAAATGCTGAAATTATTGTGAAAAAAAAAGGGTTGGTACTATGCGCCACTTGCTATGTAGAGAAGATAAAAATGTTAATAATAGTTCTGCATCTCAAGAAATAAATAGAATAATATAAAATAAAATATACTTCTACATACATACTAAAGTATCACATTCATATTACGAAGCATATTGGTCTCCACTGATAACTTCAGATGTTAAATGGCAGCTCTCAAACTTCTTTTGTTCAGCAGATGTAGCCACCTTGACCCTAGCAGCCTTAAAAGAGCTGGCTGGGGTCTCTTGTTTCATAATATCCCTGCTTTTTAAAGAACATTTATTGTATAAAAATACTGTGAAATATTTTCCTTGCTAATGTTCATAAGGTAAGTGTAATGGTTCATGTAACTGTGGATTATTTAATAGGGCATAAAGCTAACATATAACAGTAAATCTGAAATTAGTGTAAGTTATGAACTAAAGAAGTGTTGCCAGCAGGGTGATAACTTTCTAAGAACATCATCTTAAGAAATGTTTCATTTTCTCACAAATATACAAGATTGCTTGCTAAAAATAACAGTTTTTGTACGTATTACCTAAGATTCTGATTAATTAATGCTGTATAACATCAATAAAGCATGTGTTAACATTGATGTAAGCATAGAAGACTGACGTATATAAAGAAATAGTTCTTAATGAAGAACTGTTGTTGCAAATTATATTTCTAGTGAGATTCCACAGAGATCAGCAGTGCAGAAACCATGCTAGAAACTGTGTCAAAAATGTTCGTAATTTTGTCTTGCTAAGGATGTAGATCTACAAATCACTGCTCTAGGTGGTGAATGAGTGATCTTAGTTTAGGTCTCATGGGCTTTACATTAGGCTTATGATTTATAAATTACTCGCTTTTAGCTTTTGACACTATGCCAGTAAGATCTAAATTTAATATCCATTAATTTACTGTCACTTGTTTTTTAAGTACAATGTAATTTTTAAATACATAATAGCATATTTTTCCCATATAAGCAATGATGCTATTTTTTAAATAATAATTTTAAATTAAGAAATAATTTCTTATTGTTTGTGGTACTTCTTTTTTGTTTTAAATCCCCATTCCATTTCTTGTACAATAAGCAAAGATCATTGCCCAATATTGTAACATTTCAGTCTTACAATAAGGATTATTTTATCACTGAAAAATATAAACTTCAGGTTATGTTTTCTTATTTATGTATCATGCACATAATTTCCATTAAGAGGGGCTATGTGAACATATCCACAGAAGAATTGGTCTGTTCCAGTTATTCAGTTTTATCTTTGATCATTCTTTTGCATTTATTCCTCAAACTTTCCTCTCTCCTGGTCTACAAATTAACTCTTTCCTGATATAACTCACGTGGATCATTTCTGCTACAACAGGCAATGCGTAACAGTTCAATGACTGTTACTGTGTTTGGAGTGAATTAAATAGGCACTCACTAAAACTTCAAGGATGTCTTTCCTTGAAGGATTTTCTCCCATCATTTGAACAATTAACGTTGAGGAATTATTTCCACCAAGCTTTGCAGAAACAGTCTGATATTTAATTCATCTTTCATTTGGGAATTTTCTCCTTTCTTTGAGATTTACATGATGTTTATCTGGGAACATCAGAGAAGTTATGCCCAGAGAAACTGTGGGTGCCCCATCCCTGAAGGCACTCAAAGACAGGTTGGATGGGGCCTTGGGTAGCCTGATCTGATGAGTGACAGCCCTGCTCATGACAGAGCATTGGAACTGCATAGCCTTTGTGATCCTTTCCAACCCAAGTCACTCTATGATTCAGCGATTCTATGAAAGCTTCGCTAGCAACTCAGCCTAATGTCTCAGGCTAAACTCAGGCTAATGTCTCAGCCTAAGAATAACCCTTTCTTTTTTGAAATGTGCAATGTTCTACTTTTTACAGGGCATTTGCAACATCCATGAAAATTGTAATAGCATTTTCCTTTTCTGAGTAAAGATGAGAAGATGAATTCTTCATCATTTGTACACAAGTGTTGATTGTACTAATTGAAATTCCTAATTGAAACTGTTTTATAATGCATCTATACACTCTAAAATAAAATGGCATTCAATAGAAATAGGGATGGATTTATGGAAGGAGATAATAGAGGAACCTTCCTTTTATCACCATCTTTAGTTGTGCTTTTGCTCACATCAGTGGGAAATACCACAGGAATTATAGCTCTGAGAAATTTGCTAAAAATCATGAAGTGCTTAATTATTTCTGACTTTCTGATTTACCTGAATATTAAACCTCATGAAACAATAGCACATAAGGTATGTTGCCTATAGATTTAAAGAAATTCCAGCTAACAAGCAGGCAGGAAGATGCATATTGCTTGAATAGCTGTTTTCCCCTATGAATTCTTATTTCACCAATCTAAATCTTGGAACTGTAATCTTTAGGGAAATTTGTGGCAACAGTATCAGAGTTAAAATTAACAGGAGAAGACTTTACAAACAATTAAGAAATTCAAGCTTGCGATAGGAACTTTAAAACCAGTAGGAGTTGCTGATTTTGTTCTATTTTTGGAATGAAAAATAGGTCTATACTGTTAACAATTTGTTCTAGTTAAAAATTCCAAAAGGGGGCACATTCTGGCTGCTGGACAAGCTCAGGAATCAAGAAACACATGAGCCTATAAGTGCAAGCAGATTTAAATTGTAGAAAACTCCTGTTAAAGTGATTGCAAGGCAAAACTAAAATATATATATATATATATGTATAATGTAGAAATAATTTTAATATAGAATAAATAGCTGCTGTGAAAGCATGAAACTTAAATTTACTGAAAAAATAGTTTTTATTCTATCAGGAAAATAAAACAACAACAAAAAAAATTGCAGATCTTAACAAGACTGATGCTCAGTTTTCCCAGTTACACACATTGCTTTCATTTATGGCTTCTGTTGGTTGAGTTGGTGCCTTATCCTCTTCCTGTGAAGTCAGCAACTATATTTCTGTCCCGAGAGCAGGACTAGCTGTGAATCACTCAGCTGAGAGTGATTCTTATCTCTCTTCATCTGTCCCATTATTTCATTTGAGCATTCAAGTCGTTGGACTCAAGATAAGTCCTTCTGTTCTCTCTTAATGTAACAGTTGCTAATTTGTATAAACTCAACAAAAAGGAAAAAAGAAATTTAAGTATACAGCTCCTCCCTATCTTCATCCTACTGTTAGTATAGCCAGTGGCAGCAAGGGCACTTGAATGTGAATAAGAAATATACTGGTCCAGATCCATCTGA
>NW_024962265.1:30154763-30246600 GCF_019238085.1 Lagopus leucura
GGGCACTTGAATGTGAATAAGAAATATACTGGTCCAGATCCATCTGAACCTGGATCTTCTAGGTTGATAGTGAAAAAACTGTACTACTGATTTACTATTTTCTGTTGCTTTTCTTGGAAAGCAGATCAGCAACACTTCGTTTTCATTGCAGAATGGAACAGGAGCCAAAGAAACTGGGAAAGTTTTGTCAAAAGGAAAGCATTTCTTGGTGAGTTTTCCATATGTCAATGTCATCTCTTCAGATGCTTCTGTCTAAGGAAACCTAGCTGACTTTTAATGGCCTCTAGACTAGCAATGTAGTAGAGGTTAGATTAAATGAACTCTTTTGCTTATAAAAAGCAGTAAAGCATTCTGAAGTTTTTCTTCTGTTATGTTAAAGTATACCACAACTTTGAATAACGCAACACAGCATGAAGGATTGTGTTTTGACTGAACATCATTCAGTTTCTATTGAGTTGGTATGTTACCTCTTTTGGCCCCAATCCAATCTCTTGCCCAGGCAAATATCACACTTCGTGCTACACCAGATCATCTGGCACGTAAATCTTTTTTAATCTCTGTTACCTTTTTGCTTCTCTTACTCACCTCCATGCTCCCAATTTCTCTTAAGTTACAATCACTCATCACTTTCAATTCAAGCCATCCTTCATTTATATTCTTATTTTCTTTCTGTCTTTTATTATCTCACCACGTGGTCTGGTTCCTGCTATGACTCCATATGTCTTCTGCTGGCTGCTGCTTCTCCCCAGCTGCTACAGCTCCTTTATGAACTTCCCTGGTCATGTAAATACCTCCCCTTCAACATTCCCAGGCTGATCTCTGCCATTTTCACTCTGTTCACACAGCCCTTACCAAGGTCACCATTGACCTGTTCTCCCTCTAGACCTCCTTTCTACTCTCATCTATCTCAGTCTATTGGCTCTGTTCAGCAAAACCTATCATTTTCTCTGCCTTAATCCTGCATGGCACTTCAGTTTCCTAGCTCCTCTCTCATATCCTTCAACTGTATGCTGCAATTGACTTTCCCTCTCCTTGTTTGCATTTAACACCAAAGCCCCACAAAGCTCCATTTATATTCATTTTATTTCTCTTTCTCTTCTATACATTATTCGGGATCTTGGATAATGTCATTAAAAAAAAAAAAAAAAAATCAATCTCTTTATCCTCATCTATTTTATATTTGAGTCCATATTTATACATACATAGGTTGTTCTGAAAGTAGTAACTTCTACTTCTATTTCCATGGAAACAACAACAGATACAAAGAACGCAGTAACACTATTTGATAGAGCAAATTCTCAGCTTCAAAACACTGTCTTTCAAAATAATCACCACCATTAGCTATTTATGTTTATCAGGAAAACGAATGAAAATGAAAAGGAGCCTGCATGCCACAGTCATAAAAATCTGAACCAGTGGAGAAGACCTGGAAACTGTTTCACAGCTGCTACAATGGCATCATTGCTAGGAAAATGTTGGCCATACAGTCCATCTTTCATCAGTCTTGTATTAGTTCAATATGTTCTGAGAAACTTGAATTTGGTGTTCTTTCTGTTCCTGTGTTAGCATTCATGGGTCCCATTTCATGCAAACTTTGTGATATTCCAGAACTGTCACCATTGTTTCCAACTCACCAAATCCAATACTCAGCTCCATACACACTTCCCTGTCATAAATTACTATTTGTGTGGATGCGTCAATCAAGACATTCTTCATGTTCTGATGTGACAGCTCTGGATGGCTGTTTGGAACATGGCTTTTCTTTATTGTAGCTGTCACCAGTGCTCATATGTACCACTCACCGCCTCACTGTGCTCACATTTGGTCTCCTCAAACATTCAGCAAGCACCTATGAATGTCAGTGGGTGTAATTTTTTCTTCATGGAGAAATTCTATTCCACATTTGTTTCATACGCATTTCTGTATCAGAAACCTTTTTTTTCAGACTGCCCCTCTGCTGCCATTTGTCATACAGCAACAAACTGTAATGAACACTGATGGGAAGGTTCAACTTCTACTACCATGTAACCAACATCTACCTCTGATGTCATGGGCCAACATAATAGAATAGGAGGCATTGCTTTCAGAGCAGCCCGTAAACATATATATGTTATGTATGTTTATATAGCAGCTCTAACAGCATTGTTCCAAGCCCCAAACTGAAAGGTGAGTTCTCCCTCCTTTTTCCTGCATTCATTCTTCACTCCCCTTTATGAACATCACTGAGAATTGATTTCTAGATCTCATTTTTCCCCTCTAGTTTTCCAGCAGGTCTCATGGAGGAGATCTTTCTCCTCTTCTGATTCTCTACACCAAAAACATCTGGGTACTGCAGCACGGTAACCTTTCCCTTAAATTGCCACAATATATAATCACAGAATCATAGAATGGTTTGAGTTGGAAGGGGACCTTTAAGATCATTTAGTTCTAACTCCCTGCTATATGCAGGGACACCTTCCTCTAGACCAGGTTTCTCTAAGACCCATCCAGCCTGACCTTGAATGCTTTCAGGGAATTGAGGTGGGAGAGGGGCATCCACTACCTCTGTGAATTGTGCCTTAATCTAGGGTGCTGAAGTAAATTATCTCTGCCCATTTCCATTTTGTCCAATTCCCTCAACTTTCTCTCACTTTTCATTTCATATTCTCTTGAATCCTGTTGAGTATTTTGCCTCTGCTCTTGCTTACTACAGTTCACTCTCTCCTAAGGTATACATAAAGTTACAAAACTGGTTATATATTTTTTTTATCTTATGTATGGTTGATTGCTTTTTTTTGTTTTGTTTTTTTTTGTTTGTTTGTTTGTTTTTGTTTTTGTTTTTTGTTTTTTGTTTTTTGTTTTTTTTTATGCTTCTGGTATATACTAATCCTTAATTCTCTTTACCATCAATGAGTCCTGTACAATAGCGAGCAAATTAATACATGACTAGTGTTTATACACATTTGATTTCCCTAGTACAACACATTTTTTTCCTCCATATTGTGTGAAACCAAGCATATCACCAGCCCTTGGCAAACAGAAATAAAATAATTAAAAGCAAAGTGGCATACTATGCTTTCTCAGTGCTCCGTGACAAAGGAAGGGTCTGTTGTTTGTTTTGGATTTTCTTTCTTATTTTTGTTCATGAGAATACCACACAGCTTGATTATTTCCTTGGTTAACAGAAGAAATGGAAGGATTAATTTTATTTTGGGACGGAAAAAAGAGCAGCAATCAGAGGCAGTTTTCTCAGGAGGGGCAGTTGTAGTGATGAAGTATTTCTTCAGAAAATTAAGGGAAATAAAATGCTGTAACAGCAGTGAAAGTGGATAAAGCTGAATACGCATATCAGCAAAATTTGTTTTACTCTTCATAGGTAGAGGCGTGAGATTTCTCCCTATTATTTTTCAGATTTTTCAGGTTTATTATCAAACATGGCACGGTAGTAACCATGGGAACATTATTAAAGTTGTATCTAGTTTGCCAGGCAAAGAAAGATTTTTGCAATCCCACAGGCTGCTGTTCAAAGTACTTTATAGATTTTTTGTCTGCATTTCAATGTTGCCAACATATGTGCTATAGCATAATTGGCAGGGTTTTTGAGACCTTAAAGTTTTTCACTAAACTTTTTGCATAATGCTGTTAATACCAGCTTTAGAGAAAAGCTATCATACAACCAGAATACAACATATTTAATCAGTTTTATTCCCCTGGCAATCTGTTCCATTTCATTTTTCTATTTACATTCTATTTCCCCAGTCACCCCTTACAAGTGCAAAATGCTTTACACCTGTAAAACGTTCATGAGGCCAGTTGATGAGACCAAGATAACACAGTTTTTGTTTTCAAAATTGAAATGTGCAGACCAGAACAAAATTGAATTCACTTTTCTCTCTGAGATCAGTCTATGCCATCTTGTGACCTGGCAAGTCCATGCACGTTCAGACTGCTTCATGCCAAGGAATTAAGAAGCTGAGAAGGGAGAAGGTGTGTGAGGGGAAAGCAGGGAGAGGAGGAAAAAGATGCAGAGGAACCCAGTCTCACCTTCACTGGTTCAGAGAGGCCGTACTGCAGATGTTGTCCAAAACACCAGTGTTATGGGATGTGGGTGCAACAAACTCCTCCCACACACCACTCTTGAGTTGCATATATAATGCCTGGATGTAGGGTTTCCTTCCCAGTAATGCAGTGTCTTTCAGGACAATTAAGTTTCAGCTCTTTTGTGGGTATGCCTATGACATGAACACAGGGAGGACAAAAGCTTTTATTTAAAAAGCAAACAAAAAATACAGCTCCACCTTCATTCCTACCATCATTTATTGAAATGGGAACTCAAACAAAGTAGCCCCTGTCTCATTTAGTAGGGAGGGTATTAGTGGTAAAAAAATCAGGCCTTAATATTTTCAGTTTCTTATTTCTAATTTCCTGATTCATGCAAAGCAAATGATTTTGATCTCTGGTAATTGAGGCCTCTATTTCTACACTATTTCATACTGATTAGAAATTGGTTTATGCTTTGCAGTATTACTGTAGCAGATGTTGTTGCCAGACAATGTTTACCTGTCAGCATTGCTGAAACCTTGGAAATTTTTTTGATGCTTTTTCTAGCTTTGAGAGACAAAACCAAAAAAAAGTGGAAGGAAAATATCTATGTGAAAGTACATGGTAACTGCCAATCCATAGCAGTACCAACAGGAGTGGTAATGTTAAATTTGGAAAACCTTGTGACCTCTTTTTGTCCTCTGGGAAGGGACCTTGTCCTTAAAGGAGCAGAAGATGCACTGAAACTCATTCACATTCTGCTCTGTCCCTGTTTCTAAAAAACACATACACTGTTTCATAGCTCAGGAAGGAATCTGACAGATCAAGTTTTCTCTATTTGCTGTTACAGGGCACCAATAAAACACACCACCCAGAGATGCTAGGACTGGCTCTGGGTTTGGGTGCTTTGTAGTGTTGGGCTGAATGGAAAGATAGAGACATCAAAGTATCCAGAGTTGTGTCAGTAAGCACATGGAAACAAGAAATAAAAAAGATAAAGTGCAGAGAGGAAAATTATTTTATTAAAAATAAGTAGAATGAAAGTAACAATCATGTCAAGCAAAGTGTGATATTGGAACGCAAATGGTTTCAGGTTGTGTAATATTCACCACAGAAATCTTCAGTAGGATGGACTGGAAATGTCAGTTCACTGTTGAAGAGCACATACACAAGGGTGTTACTCAATGTTCTACAGTAAAAGGAGAGATGGTTATAAGAAGGCAATATTCCTAGGGAAAAAAAAAATAACAGTAGCCTGTCGAGGAGGCTCAGATATTATGCTCTGGTTTGCAAAGTGTTCTAACCCTCATTGATTAGGTTGAAAACCTCCCAAAAAGTGACACTACACTTCGCTACCTCTCTGGGCAATCTGCTCCTCACAATAAAAAAAAAGCTTCCGTATGTTTAAATGGAATTTCCTTTATTGCAGATTGAGCCCATTGCCTTTTGTTCTTTTTCTGGGCACCTTTGAGAAAAGCTCTGGAGAGTTCTTTCCTCATCCACATCAACTATTTGCATATATTGCTGAGAATCCCCCAAGCTTTCTCTTCACCAAGATAAACAGCCCCAGCTCTCTCATCTCCTATGGAGATGTTCCATCCATCTTCATGCCACTTTGCTGGACTCTCCCTAGTATGTACATCCACATCTGTCTGTGGAAACAGCACTCCAGGTGCATCTCACCAGCACTGACTACAGAAGGTCATCTTTCTCCATCTTCTGTCATACCGTCATACTATCATGCCATCATACTATCATATAGAATCATAGAATGGCCTGGATTGAGAAGGACCATAAATGATCATCTAGTTTCAACCCCCTTGCTATGTGCAGGGTTGCCCTTTTTTGTTTAGATAGTAATTTAAAAGGTAGGAAAATCTTTCTCCTCCTTTGCAGTGACACTGACAACTTCAGAGTATTCAGATATTACAAGCTGGTTTTTCTGAAATTTTTAATGCGTATTCTTTTAACATTGTAGGACCTTTCCTTTAGAGAGGCAGTCATCACTTAAAGCAATCTAAATTTGTATTGGCTAATTGATAAAAATAAATGAAGCTAAGGTTTGTTGACATTGATAATCAAATATTGCCTGCAAGGAGATGAGGTGCATTTTGAACCTATTATTCAATGCCCAGTGATATTGATAGCAAATTATTTTCTGAGCATCTGATAAGCACAAGTACTTCCCATGATTGTCAGAGGTGTTCCTTGTCATTGCAAAGCTGCTTTAAGAATGGTGGAAGTTGGCATATCTGCACTAGATCAGAATAGATCTTGAACACACATAGCCTTAGCTCTAGGAAGAGGGTTAAAGAAGCTGCAAAAGAGGAGAAAAAACATTGCAAGACAACTAGAAGTTGCTGGCACATTCAGATCTATTTTATTTTATCTATTAAGCAAAAAATATTGATTGATTGATTGATTGACATTCTGGTCCTCTGTCCTTGAATACAGATCTGAGTGAAATTTCAGCCCTATGTCTGTACCTCACTTTGGAAATGGTATGAATTTCCCATTTAAATGTATTCAGATAAGTTACCTTCTGTGAACTGGTCCTTGTTTGCACAAAGCTCATGCTAGCAACTGTGAACATTTTTGGGGGGGATCCTACAGCAGCAGTAGGTGCTACATACTGATGTGTTTTATTCCTATTAGTATGATCCCTTCTACTTAGTAAAACAGTTATCTCTCATAAAGATTTAAATCTATCTGAGATTAACCACTTACTTGTTGCATTTTTTCTCTAATACAAGTCTGTTTTAACTTCTTTTCTGTAACATATTGATGTGAACAGCATACTGAAAAATTTAACTATGACATATCTTCCTTATAGCAGAGGTGATGTTTTGTTCTCATGCAACTTGATCCTTACCTTCTGCATCAGAAGACACTGTAGTTCAAGAGGGTTTTAAAACTCACATTTTCAAAGACTGCCAGGACTATTCATTTTTTGTGACCTGATCTAGTGGATGGCAACTCTGCTCACAGCAGGGGTGTGGGAATGAGGTGATGTTTCATGTCCCTTCCAAACCACATCATTCTGTGATTCTATGACTATTCTATAGTTCTGTGATTCTATGACTTGGGGAATTCATTAATCATTTTGTTTACAATCTTACATTGTTGATACATGGATATATAAGAAGTTTAGGTTTGCCTATTTATTTAAGTTATCATACACTGGGAGCTTATTTTCCATTTTAATGTACTCAAAGCTAAATAAAGGTCTGCATCTGATGCAGGGTCCTTTTCTGCAAACTTGTGTTTTTAGGGTTTTACGAGTGTTTTAGAAAAAAATAGAGTTTAACTAATGGTGAATATTGAGTTTGCAAGATACTGTTTTCGAACTGGCAATATACTTTTTTACTTGTTGATCCCTGTAGATGGTTATGGAGATCACAAAGTAGTATTACTCCTCATTAACTGATTGTTTGCCTTTGTGGGATTTATAGCTCATGAGACATCATTACAGATAATTGGTTAACATATTCACATAATCAAAAAGAAAGATAATATTTTGAGAGGATGTCTGGCAAAGCCTAGCATCTGCTATACTTAAAAGCATTAAGAACATACTTAAAATGTTATTTTGGGCGAACACCTTACACTGACCCATCAAAGATTTCATATTTTAGCAGAAAGTCAATGAGCTGACTCTTAACATAAAGAAGAGCACTCTAATGTGCCTCTGATTGTTATCTTTCAGGTTAATTATTGATGAATAGCATATTTTATTGCATATTCATTTACAAAATATTGTTTTGAAATGAACAGAAAAATGTCATTTTAATGATAACTATATTTGCTGTAAATAAAATGTATAGTACTTAGAATGTCTATTTTTCTTTTATTACAGGAATCCATTCTGGTTTACAGTCCCACAAATGATTTAAAAGAAGATTAAAAAAATCTTTTTGGTTTTCATCTTGTTTGCTACCAGTGTAGATGAATTTTGATCTTGTTAAATGTATGTGGGGGGTAAACTAATGAAGTTCAGCAGGAAACAAAGCTTTTTTAAAGGGGTTCTCCCTTTAAGCGCTAGTGTATGTATGAAAACATGTTACATTCATTTGAAAAAATGGTATATGCTACAGCAAGATCTAATTTAAATACTTTTTTCATGTTTCATTTATATTACCTCAGAAGAACAAAATATTGAAAGTGCAGTTAAGATTAGCTATCAGATATTTGAATGTTGATATCTAAGTGCAAGTTTATTCATACGAGTTGGTTCTCCACTGCAACAAGTAAACATCTAGTAGTCTGGCCATTGGTGCCACCTGAATGTCACTGGGTGTTGGCACTTGAAACACTCTGGCATTTGTCAGACACCACACAATGTGGCTTTGGTTGGATGCCAGATGTCATATGCTGGCACCACTGGGTTGACAATTGACAACAGAGTTTGGGCAAATAATCTGAGGTCCTTGTCACCATAGCCGGCAGTGGGAGTTCGGACGCCTAACATGCACACAAACACCTGCATCCGGAGCTTTTAATCCAGAGCCAAATCCAATCCGAGGAGCCAGAAAAAAAGATGTATGCGTAAGCTTTGATAAACCATGTGTATATTTTCTGCCTGTAAAATACTATATATCATGACATTTGTGCACACTCCAGCAGTTAAGCATTGTGATGTCAGATGAAGCAAATTCTGTATCGTACACTGGAAGATTGTTTTCACTTGAGTATTTTCACAGCATTGTATAAAATCAAAAATCCATGACTACTGCAAAGCAGTCTAATTTATGCTCGTTGTGATCAATGACACATGCTTGTGCAAATTCCATCTTAATCATTCAAAGTAATTTCTCAAAAGCATTTGAATTTGTAAAATATTTAACATCTTCCTGTGATCATATCTCCCAGTACTCAGCATCTTATCAGCTATATGCATGACAACTTGTTGAGCACAGCTTCCACTCATACCATAGATGCCTATATTTTCTACCTACATTGACCATATGCAAGGCACACTATTAAAATTTATAAGAATTTGAGAGGGTTGATACAAGAAATTCTTAGGGAAAAAGTATGGGAAAGAGTGTATGTGATGTAAATGCATAATTCATCTTCATATCAAAGATAGATGTATGTAAATCATACTCAAATAATATCACAGATGAAGTAAATGGCACATTCTGCAAAGCTTCATTGCATTCCGTGAAATATTCAGCACTTCTAAGAATTCAGCAATGTGGGAACCCATATAATGATTTCTCAGTATGCTGTGACTGAAGTTTGCAAAGCTCAGGAATGTTTAACTACACACATCTACCTTCAGAATCTAAACAGATGGCACACAGCTAAAACCTCTATAGTTATATGCATCTCCCCTTATAGTCCACAGTTTAGGAGGGATTGATAACTCCAGAAATCCTTCACACATTGGTTCCACTTATTGCTTCTTAGATCTGATAATATGTAGACATTTGGCATTTGTGCATGGTCAGTAAGTTGTTGCATTTAAATGTGCTCACATAACAGAATAAATACATGAACTATTCATATTATGTATAGTTCAAAGGTGAATTCATACTTCTGTTTCAATATAACAATCTAATAACAGCAAAAATTGCTCTAATGGCTTTATGAGGAAGATAAGTTGTTTGAGACATTCATCGTCTGCTACAAATTTTGGAACCAAACTGCTATAAACACAATGCATTCAGACCTCTCTGCCCAAGCAAATCCTGCCTAAAGCCTTTTGCCCAGTTCCTGCTTTTTTTTTCAGTCTCAGAAAGGCTTGGCATGGTGGCAAATTTGTCTGTACCTTTCAACTTCATTAGCAAACAGCATAAAATATTTACTTTTCACTGAGCTGAAAATCCCGATTCATGTTATGAACACATCATCCTATCCAAAGTAAAATGAAAATGCCCCTTATTTAAATTTTTTTACATTTGTATTTATTTTAGTAATAAATAATTATCTGATACATTGCTGCAACATACTCATTAAGAATACTGAGTTCTTTTGGGATATGCAACAGTACTGGTTCCAGCTATCAAACTGACATTGAATTTTTTCTCAGTTGCACCTACTTTGTGAATTAAATTAATTCAGTTGATCTCTCCCTTTTTGTTTTACCATATAATTTGGATAATGAGCAAAAAGGAAGGGCAGAGATTGAAGTATTTGACTAGGTAAAGGAGCAGCAAATTGTGTTTTACTCTTTTTAGTATTTTCTAGGTCAGCTTCCTTTTAATTGCTTTGGCAAAAGTAAGACTGAGTCGTACTCTGTAGTTGACTAGATAACGTGTGACTATGAACATTTTTGTCAGTAATTAACAGTTCAGATGGCCTATCAGAAAAGTAGTTCTTTTACATATATATATATGTCTGAAATGAGAAGATTGTGACTTTTTGCAGTTCAGTGCCAGTAGCTTGCTGTCACTGATTTCTGTGATACACACCAGTGATGGTAAATCTGCCAAACAGAACTTTTTAAAACAGCTCTCAGTGCTGTCCCAGGGGTGACAGTCAAACTCATCACCATGGAGACTAATGCAAAAAAACATCCTGCCATTTGACACAAAATAATAAATCTGTGACCAAGCCTACAGTGTCCTGTCTTGAGTCAGGGTCTTCTGAAGCCTTATCATCAGGTTGCTGAGCTGCTGTGCTCTCAGTGAGCTTGCTTTCCCCTGTCAAAAATGTTTTGCCATCCAAGCAAACATGACTCAATTGCACTAGATGTGAGAGTGTGCTCTAAGTAGCCTTTTTGCATCACCTTGAAGATTTATATCTGTACTAAACATTTATTTGTTTTCTTTACAGCAATCTCATCATAATTCATTCTCAACAAACAAAAGGAAGATTTACTGATCCTGTTTTTGAGACTAAAAACCATGATCTTCCCAATACAATTCCATGATATCTTCATGAATGCAAAATACCTTTCAAAGTCCTGTTTTTTTTTTTTGTACCTTGACTTCCCTCTTTCATTGATATGGAATTAGTCTAATTCAGACCCAGCTAACATTCCAAGAGCATTTGTGTCATTTGCATCATTGAGGATGCACTTTTTAAAGAAAAAGTAATTCAGACCTTGGAAAATGAGAAGGAAGTCAAGTTGTCAAGTAAAAGTTGATCCCTGTGGTTCAAAAGCTGGAGGAAAAATGTTTGGTTTTTTTGATGTTGGTTTGTTTTCTATTTAACTGCCGTGTACAATGCCCCTGTTGCTGCTATGTGTCATATTTAACTGAGAACAAATGCACACCAAAGTAAATGAATAAAAGCTCCTGGTTACAAGATCTCAATTTCTTCTTTTTGCCCTAAATTTTAAGGCTGCACAAACAAATAAATAAAAAGAATGCTAGTTTCCATCTCTTCATTTGATTTTCTTAATGTAATGCTGGATTTGGGAAGAAGAGGGAGTTTGCAATGTTATTGGCATGCCTGAAGCAATCATGGGCTTTGGACATGTGATGCACATTATGTCCCTTGCTTTTCAAGATGAGATTCCATCTTCACAATTACATTCGATACAGAGCTGAATCCTATCGATTCAATTATGAAGTGACCTTGAAATCATAAGTACTGCACTGACCACCTCTGTGAGTCTGAAAAATTACAGACTGCCTGCAAAAGCTCCATTTCATTACAGTGAATACCTGCATGTGGTTGTAGCAGTGAATTTCTGTACCCAAGTTTTATCATTTGCACAGTCTCTGTAAACCTTAACATTCCAAGAGTATTAATCCTGATGTCTGGGTGTTTTTGAAATGAGTGAGATTTTCCAAGGCATTTGATATTCCCATGTCATTTTTAAATTCACATTGTTCACATCTAACAACCTGAGAAACAACGAAACAAACAAAAATAACCACAGGAAATTAGTCAGAAGCTAATAAAATTTTTAAACTGTGGAATGGTTTCATGGTTAAAATTAAACTGTTCCTTTCTTTTAATTCAGTATGCATATATAATGTTATTTTCTCATTTACAAAAGAGCAAAAAGTTGTCACTCTGCAGGATTCTGAAACAAAATTCCTCTCTCTAAATCTTTTCTATGTTATTAGGAATTGAATTAGGTCTATTGTTCTGTTTTGATGAATGTAAAAGAACTCAGCTCATATTACGCAAAAAAAAAAATAATAATAATAATAAAAGACATGCTCTAGGAAACAAAAATGAAACTTCTTTTGGAAATAAAGAATGCAGATCTGAGATAATTTAAAATTCTTGCAAATGTTGGGAGCCAGAAGAAAAAGAATTCAATATCATTTTCCTCAGTACCTTAATTACTGGATCCACAGTATTTCTATATCTCACTTGCATCTTCAGGCAAAATATATTTTCATTTCTACTGTATAAATAAATCTATCCTGGAGAGAAAATCTATCACTAGCATTTTTATAATTCTCTGGCTTTCTTGAACGTTCAGTCTGTGAGCATTCTGCAAGACAAAACTTTTGTTCTGAGGCTCGTCAAACATCTCCCAGAGAGATTCTAGGAAGCCCATCTGTGGAGATGTTCAAAACCCAAACACTCTGCTCTGCTGGACCTATCTCTGAGCAGAGAGGTTCGACAGTGTCACCATCAGAGATGAATAACAGCCTCTTCTTGTGATTCTAATAAAGTCCCACTTACAGTGGACAAAAGTGCAGCGAATGTTTGTGCATCTGTGGTTTGAGTTTATACAAACTCCTCTACCCGGAGAGCAACCCTAAATTAAAAAAAAATGAGGTTGTCTCATAATAAATGCTAAGTATTTGGGGTTACAATGTCTTTTACAGTATGAAAAACTGCTTTCCAAAATGAGTTTCTGAAGTAGCTCAAGACTGTCTGCCATATTATGAGAAATCTGATGTACTGCACTACTTTTACAATATACACTTGGAAGTCTGAAAACAGCACCGTGCTTTTTACAGCCTCCAGTTCTTAGTTAGGAGTCAGATTAAATTTTTTCATGAATCATTACAACATCTTCAGTCATTCCTGAGAATGAAAGCTCCCTGAACTTCCCCATGACACTTCTCTCACAACTGCAATGAGTATAAGGAGAATTTTCCTCGAAAAATAAACTTCTATTTTGTATTCTGTGTTTATTAATATAAATAATTGCCTTGCAAAATGCAGAGCACTATTGTTGATGAGCAGAATGGACTGATATTTCAGTTATCATTCTTCTCTGAATGTGTACGAGTAAGTGAAGTAGGGCCAGGACATAGATCAAGTATGTGGACTATTCATTCCAACAACTCTTTGTACAGGCTCTGGGGACAAGTTGTCTTTGTCTAGGACAGCAAGTACTGCCAGGGTAACACCTGAGTACAGATCAAAATGCAGCCTGGGTCAAGGGCTGCTCCCAGGCACCAGGATGGTTCCATTTTGGACAGGAGACAAATTTAGCTAAACAACATGATCTGAGCTGTGAAATGATCAGTCAGATTCAGAAATTTGCTTCCTTGCCAGTTTGGGGCACTAGCATAGACATATTGCTGCTTTCCCTAAAAGTTGTGGCTGCATGATGTAAATGGGCTTCTTATGATTTGCTTGATATGATCCACATTTCCTTTCATAGAATATTAATGAAAGATCATTCTTCATCCTTTTTTTCAGGTGTTGATGCGAATCTCAAGTTCACTGATTTATTCAGTATCTTGTCAAGTACTAGGAAGAATATAGCAGCAATATATTTCTCAGTTTAAAAGTTTCTTTCATGTGATCTGCTCTAGCACATCTTGTTAATGTACAGAAAGAAGTATTTCATTGTAACAGAAAGAGGAAAAATATATCTCAAAGATACATTTTTGAAGTGACTATCAAACAGTGAAGCTGTACACTTACAGAAAAAAGCCACTGTTAACCTGCAAAAGGAAGTCCCATTGGGGCTACTTAATTGTGTAAGAAAGTCAGAAGGATTTTACTACAGTATCTCCAAGTGCAAATTGAAGCAAAAGGAGTGAGAATTGGCCATACATCTCTTGTAAAAAAATGTCTTTGGTCACAATAAAAATACATACAAGAAATATTGAGGTATTTTTTACAAAGATGTCACTCCATGTGAATCTGACCCATACAATTTGCTTATAAAAATAAAGTTATTTCATCCTAATTTCTGAACAAAGAGAGGCAAGAAGACACATTAGATATCCGTAGTCAAAGCATTAAGCAAAATGGAAGTATTGATTTTTAAAAATCCCTAGAACCTAGGTAGGTAAAGCAGTTTCATTAAGATGTTTCTGAATATGGATTAAGGTTGGTATAGACATCAAGTTTTCATATGGCAGAAATTAGTAAATCCAGTGTAAAAATTCATTCACTGGAAAATTAGGATTTATACTGGGGTTCTAGAGTATTCTGTTACAGCATGTTGTATTATAAACACTGCATACTGCAGATTTAATTCTAGACTTATAAATGCATGGACAAAATTTTCTTTTGGTTTTAATCTCAAGGAAATTGCAGGCAAGCATCACCTTCAGCTCACAACAGAATGTTGCTTTTTCAGAAGAAATGATCATTGTTTCTAAGACCTGATTGAAACTCAACTGTGGTCAATAGAGAGATTCCTTTAGACTAAAATGGATTTAGATCAATCTAAGATGATCTTAGATGAATCACAGTAGGACAGCATTTACTAAGCAACAACCTAAGGACCTTCTTCTGATTTTTTTCCGAGGTATGTTATTCTCTCTGTCGATTTACATCGGTGGGAATTCTATGCACAAGACAGACAAGAAGCAGGAACTCTCATTACATTTCTTTCATCAGTCATAGTTTCAATCTTTTTCTCTGTCTCAAATCCCAAGTCTCATCCTCAGTTCAGTAACTATCCAGTTTTACATCCTAAACACCTTTGCCTTGTCCCTCTGCTGTCCTGGTATCTAGACACCACTCTTACTCATGACAAGCCTGTACCATGTACATGATAAATATAGAACTATTTTGATTATAAACTGTCCTATTCTTTGACCACACAAAAATAAAGCCTTCAAGACATGCAGAAATCCCAGTGTGGTTTTGCTCTGCATGCAATGCCTCATCCATTCATGCCTAGAGCTATTCAGGATCTTGGTGGCAAATCTGAATCCAGACTTCCTGTGATCCAGGTCTGCTGGTTCTCTGAGATAGCATTCTTGTTCTGCAGATTCCTGGAACAGAGATCCATGAAGCTTTGGATATACAAAGAGTTGTATGCCTGTGACACTGGGGCAAGATGGACAATTCCAGGAGGATGCATATTTCAGAGTGAGCTGATAAAGCAAATAGAAGTCTGCACTGTCACAGGAGAACAGATTATGAGGAGAGACATTTTTTGTAGGCAAGTGACTGAGTGAGTATGGCTAATGCAGTATGTCATTAGATCCAGAAGTAAATAAGATTCACATTTCACGTTTGTATAAACACTCTTCTGCAGCTTGTTCCTTATCTTTCCTTTCAGACTTTCTTCCCCCATCCCTCCATTCTCAGGATTACAATATCTTTATCAGATTTATTGATTTGGAGACCTACTCACAGAAGTGAGCTTGTTTTCACAGCACAGATTACCATTTGAGAGTTTAAGGCTACTGAATAATTGAAAGTGTAGACATTCAATTAGGTAAGCATGAAAACAAACTGAGTGTTATCTTCCAGCCTCACAGTGTTTGAATTATAAACTACAGATTCACAAAAATAAATATTTTTTTCTTCCTTAAAATAATAGCCTTTTTTTTTTCTATTACTTAGAAGACAACCTGCATAAATTGTAGCTGCTGTATGATCAGCATTTTAAAAGCTCTTTATTTTACTTAGTGAAAAATAAAAAATCGCACTAGAAAGTCAGCATAACACAAACTTAGAGATCATGACAGGTTTTACCACAATGGGCTTAAATTTTTAATTATTATTTTTTTAAATAGTGCTTTCAATCATGTCATGATATTATTCTGTTCCTGTCTCCTTTAAATTTTTAATCTGGAGAAAACATGAAGGTAAAAAATCAGCATACTTATATACAAAAATATACATATAGATAGATATATACTGATGTTTGTATACATATGTATACAAACACTAATACAGATATATAAAATATATTATCTTTTTATTTCAGAAACATAAAAAGAAAAGTTTTTGTTCTGAAACTATACTTATGAGTTATTCAGTTTTATTTTCTTCATAAGTGCTGACAAAATTCAAGAATGGATGTAAGCTTAAACCTCTTGTATTTTGTGTTATATTATGAACACACAAACATTCAATATTTGCTTTCTCAATTTATTAACGGTCCCCAGTTTAATTTTTGGTCTCAGAAATAATAAAATCCAGGGGTTTTAGAACAAGGATATCACAGAATGTCAAGAGCCTTTGAGATTCTCATCCACGTAGGTCATCGTATTTGAATAAGTTTCCGAGTGAAACGCTTTTCCATGCCAGTAGACAACTGAACATGAGGAGAGACAATTTGGAATGTAGTGATAAAGAGGCTTAGTAGATATGAGTTTAGTAGACTGTATTGAATGAATCTGGCTGGAAATCTGGCAGAATCACCCAGAACATCTGTCAGTAATTCCTGACTGTATTTCCAGGCCCTCAGTGGCCAATACCTATGAGATTGAAAATGTTTTGCTGGAAAACTGGGCCTTAAAGTGCCCTTGGGGAAATGGCATATTTTGTCTCCCATGAGCTGCAAGATGTACTGTAGTCCTCTGGGTTCTTCAAAAGCTACATATCCCAGGGGCATTACCAAGGCAGTCAGAACTCTCTAGGCACAGAAATCCTTCCTTTTTTTTCCTAGCATAATAGATGACACCATCAGGATTTCTACAGATGTTCAGGGCAAAGCCTCTCTCTCTACTAAGAATGATTCCAATCTTCAGCTTTTGTATGTGGCTCTTCACTCAGTTGCTCTGTGCAAATTGATTCTGCTCAAGAGAACACTTTAGTGAGCATTTTGCTTTTTTAAACAGTCTCTTTTTGGCTTGATCAGATCCCAGAATCAAAAATGGTTATGGCCATGCCATCTCATCTAAAAAACTGTCACAATAAATCTGAAAGTCAAGTAGTACAACAAGACTGACAAGGTTCCTGGAAACAAATTGATTTCATGACCCTTGGGGAGAAGCAGATTGAGACATGACAGCAGGATACAAGGGACCTCATGAGAAAAGCCATTGGAGTCTGTAGGAGGTATCTGCCACTCTGACTTATCTCACAGCTCATCATCATGTGTGACTGCCAAGGATAATGAAAACAAACTCATTTATGGAAGGGTTATCTTGATCACAGAATGTAAAACTTCACGTGAGTGACAGTATTTTGAAGTACAAGGAAAAGTCACATATTTACTTCTTCAAAGGCTTGGAATATCCCACCAGGCAAATCAGGGAAAAAAGAGAAAAACATATATTTAAAACTAACATGCAACTTATCAATGTAAATCCTTTAGCTCTGGGTTTACCTGGATAAAGAAAATTTCTTTGTTATGTAATTAGAAGGATATCATTTTTCACCACAACTATATTCCTTCCCAAGCTCCATCAAAAACACTGCATCAAATCTAGCCTGAGACAAAGCAGGCAGCTCATTTGGAGGCATTGAGGAAATAAAGTAGCTGTATCTTGCCCATGACATTTTGTGGTATTTCAAAGCAGGATCACCACTATTTTTTGATTGCCTCCATGCAGCTTCATCACCTAATTCTGAGATGCTCTGCTCTCAGCAAACCTTGTAATGCTTTCTTTCTGCCTTGCCAGGCACAGAATGTCATGTTTATGTCCCTTGAAAGACAGATCATTTTTTCCTCCTATTTTTTCCCAGCTCACTACCAAAATGTAATGAAAATATCTAGATTCATTTACACCTACTTTTGTCACCTGCTGCTTTAGCCCCCACTCTGCCCACACTGTAACACATTGCTCAGAAGTAATTGCAGCCACAAGCTCTGTGAGTAAAACAATGAAGGTGAGGTGAACTCAGGGGATCAACAACACCATTCTCCAAAGGTGCTGCAAACGTTGAGCACGTATCTATGTTAAACATTACCTTAGCTTTATCTCTATAATAGCTAATCACATTCTATGTCCTCTTAATCTGATGCAGAAGTTTAAACTAGATCCTCAGAGATTCTCCCAGATCTATCATATATGTATTTCTATCTTCTGGAATGTTACATTTTATTTTCTCTTGTAGTTAACATAAAAGTGAAATACTACAAAACATAAACTTCAGTTCCAAGAGAACACTACACTGAAGAAAAAAAAAGACAATGAAACAACAACACAGCACAGCAGCTAGGATTTTCAGATATGCCTACGTGCTAAGTCCTGTAAGATGTGGAGGAGCTTGAAGGCAAATTTAGGTGGAGCTAGGGTGCTCCAATCAAAACTGACATCTAAAATACCCCCAGCACAGACCCATCTCAAATAAAGACTCTTTGTGCAATATGACTGTTTCTCTAGGCACTATAGTTCTGTTTCTGTGCGAAATTGAGTTGGTCTGAGCAGTGAGGTATGTGAAATCATCCTTAAACCCTACCAGAATCCCAAAGAATCCCAGAATCCCAGCCTGCTGGATTATAGACAGTGAGCAAACAGCAGTGGATATAGCACGCAACCCCTAGCTTCTCCAACTCAGCACACAGCACAAAAGGCCCAGAGTTTGCCTTGGGCTCATCCTCTCAGAAATGCTTCTATGTATTTAGAATCATAGAATTGCTCAGGTTGAAAAAGACCTTAAAGATCATCAAGTCCACAAGACCACAACCAAACCATACTACCCTAACTTATTCCGCTAAATCGTGTCACTGAGCACAACATCCAGACAGTTTTTAAACATATTTAGGGATGGTGACTCAACCACCTCCCTGGGGAGCCTATTCCAGTGCTTAACAACCTTTTCTGTAGAGACGTTTTTCTTGATATTCAACCTAAAATTACCCTGGCACAACTTAAGGCCATTTCCCCTCATCTTGTCACCCATCACCAGTGAGAAGGGACCAGCCCGGCTTTCACTGTAAGCACCTTTCAGATATTGGAAGAGAGCAATAAGATCTCCCCTCAGCCTCCTCTTCCACAGACTAAGCAGCATGAGTTCCTTCCAGTCTCTCCTCATAGGACATATTTTCCAAGACCTTCACAAGCCTTGTCACCCTTCTTTGGACCTGCTTTAATTATTTAATAAAATATTTTCTCTCATTTCTTTTGTAATTCTAATAATGTCACATGGACTGCTATCTTCTTTCAAGAGGCTGTTAAATTAATTTCTATTTTCTTACCTAACATTAGCTATCCACAGGGCATTTCCCTGTAAAAGGAAGTAAAAAAGCAAGAGGCAGAAGGAATCATTCTTCACAAATATGTAGCTACAAACTGCTTATCAAATAGGATATCATTTCTCAAACAAAATTTAGGATGTTTCTATAGGAAGTTCATGTTTCTGGTTAGAAGTAAGCTTTTGGCCTATTACATACAGAATCAGATTTCCCCAAGTAGAGTTTGTTTTACCTGTGATGACAATGGCTAAGTGATTTTCTTGTCTCTACAGGAGTCATCCTGTAGCTGTATGGGCTGCTAGTGCAATGGAGGCCAGCACCAGGAGCAAACATGGTGTGTGACTCATGGTCCTGCGTATCCATGCTGCTGGCCCTCATACACCTGTTGCTTAGATCTAACAAATGCATAACATCTTCATGTAAGTTTGTATAAAACATCCTTGCACAAAAACATGGTGTTGTTGGCTAAAACACGCTGCAAGTAGGCTTGTGCTTGAGCCCATACAAAGAGGCAAAGTAAACTCAGTTTACCTCAAACATTAAGCCTTGCTCCAAATTTTCTGAGTATAGGTTTGAATGTGATCTACTCAGACAAGATCAGAGCAGACTTAGTTCCAAGTTTGGAACTGTTCTGAAATGAAAGCAACTTAGGTTTGCCATCTATGCATTTCTTAGGATAGAAGAATACTTTAATATCTTAAGTCACTTATTCTTAAGACGTAGGTCAGCTTCATCTTCAAGAATATTACTTCTTCCACAACCTTCAGCTGAATAATTTATTCAGTATAGCCAAGGGAAGATTTCTTAAATCAAGTATAGTAAAAACTACAGTATGAAAATATGAAGTATGTATATTATATCCAAAGAATATAAAATCTCAAACTTAAAATTCTTTAGAGGTTGTACTTTTAATACCTAGTGCTGCTAAGTGGGATCTTCAAATACTCAGCATATGGATCTTCTACTTAGGAGAGATGAAATACCAGAGTATGTTAGAGAATTGAGTAACTCCAGGTTATAGTATTGACAGTGCTCAAGTGGTTATTAACCTTTAATCTGTCCTCCAAAACATGATTCAGTTGCATTAACTTCTATCCATTGGCATCTAGCATTTTTACTATCTTTTCTCTGATTCTGTTCTATTCAGTCCCTCCCAGAATCTCAATTCTTGGCCCTCAGTTCTTGACATTTTTACTCCTGATCTTCCCTGATAGATTTCCATTTCTGCCAGATCCTGTTCCTATCCTTGCCTCTCCATTCTCACTCACTCACTATCTCCTAATGAAGTATTCTGTATACATCAGCTTCTTCTTGACCTTTCTCATGGGTCAGCTGCCCTGTTATCCATTCTGTCAGCAAGAAGGACTTACAAAAGGGTTCTCACTCAGAATAAGCCACAAAAAGGCATATGTTTTACAGGAAGAGTAGCTTTGAAGTACCTGGCTGTCTGGGATATCTATAACAAATATATTAGTAGTCTGTAACTATATCACACGTAAATACATTCATGTATGTTGTAATACATGAATGATGGTCTTGTAACTATTCAAGAATGCACAATGAGATGCATGGAAAATGACACGAAACTAAGTGACTCAGAAAGACTTTGAATATGACCAAGAAGCACTAAGAAAGAAATTCTTTACGGATTATTGTATAATTAGCATTGGATTGATTCCTTCTTTTATCTTGTTGAATTTTATCTGTTTTCTTCTCTTATCTGGACCAATGAGACAATTGGTCTAGAGATACAAGCCTTACATTTCATTTTTTATATTCCAGTTGTATATTTTCTGCTCTAAATGATTCTGCTCTAATCTTTATACATAAGAGCAGTGAGTCTCCTTATTTTTTCAGTCTCTAAACTACATAAAACTTCTGGTACCATGTGTTTCCCAAAGTAAAAAACAAAAATAAGTAAATACTTAATTAAAAAAAAAAAATCACTGAACTAACTATAATGCAACTTGCTTTAATGACATAACACCTAAACAATATCTTCCCCTAAAAAAAAAATAAAAATAAAAATTAGTAATGCCTGTGTATAGTTGTTTCCTTTTTCTTTGATTTTATTTGCATTATTGTTTAATATTTCTCTAAAATATTTGTTATTTTTTTCATGAAAAGCTTTAAATAACTTCTATTTTGACATCCCTCTGCTGTGTTTTGGAACTTCCTATTCTGTTTCATTCGTATTAAATTTACGATCAACTAATATTTTGACTACTTCACAATGAACTTCATGATGATAATATGGTTTCCTATTTAAATTATGTCTGTGTAAGTATCTTCTCTCTGAATTGTGAAAGACAATTCACCATTATACTTTCTTAACATAATTTTGCATCAAGAACTAGAAGTGTGCCATTATTATCTTTTTCTAAATAAGTTCTACTAGATGAAGTTGTTAACATGTAGAAGCTCTCCAGACTACTTTATCTCTTTCTATCACTAGAGAGATATTATTTGCATGTTGTTACTGACTTTTGCACACTCATCTATTCTTTTATAGTTTTACCTTAATAAGTGTTTAAAGTTGATCATTTCTGGGAAGTACCATTTTCTTACACATTGTAAAATTCGGAAAGGATGAGATTGTTGTTTGGGAAAAAAAGCTGTTAACAGTGTGAGAGTTAGGACAAAAAAAAAAATGCCAACATTATTGCTTTTGTAGTATTTCTTGAATGTGATTTGAACACTGAGAGAAAAATAGAAGTATGTAGTTTCTATAAAAAGTCTGTATTCCCTATATGATGTAAGAAAAAAAAATAAAAGTTTTATGCTCATAATATTTGGCTGCAAAACATCATTAACCGTAATGGGAAGCTGAGTAAGGACTGCAAATCAAGATTGTTATAAATAAAAAATATTTCATTATAATGAAAGCTAGGAATATTAACAGTGAGTAGAATGACAGCCATGTTCTATCTCCGTTTCCTGTGCACCATGAAGTATCACATCACTCCAACAAAAACAACAGAAAATTGCTATTTTCAGTGATTACCATCCTGCAAAAATCAGATTTTTTAATTTTTTTTTTAAACTTTTTAGCTAATATTGACTATAAATCGTTTTTCACATAAGGATGGATGAAATTCAAATTAAATGAATATAAGTAGTTGTAAAGCTACATGTGCTCTATAGCACAGCTCCTGTTGACTGATTCTTGGGTGAGGGATCTCAACAAATGTGACCTTTACTGAACTCCACAAAAGAGCAGTAAGGATTTCTGATTTCGATCCCAAATGAAGTTTTGTTGTTGTTTAGAAAGATAAATGACTCAGACTCTTTAAGACATTTATTCATGGTTTAGAAAAAATGATTCCAGTAACTGCCTGATTCAAGATCGTTGTTCCCAAATTGGCATCCCCAAACACCTCAGGAGAATAACAACCACTTGAATCTGAATTAGCCTTTCTGTTGCTCAGTAAGTATTTACTAACAGAAAATGAAATGGTTTCAATAAAAGATACAAATAAATTCTCTTTGATACCTTGCAATGTGGAAAGCTGCACTTCAAACCCCTGGAATAAGTTAAGCACAGTGGGGCTCTTGAATTCTAACTGTGTATACCCCTACTGTAAGTCAAAACCACTTGGCTGCTGTGTAGCTGTATGGATGGTTTCACAATCTCAGCTTTTCATCTCAGACTGAATATAGGACCATCCTGACTGAGTATTCAAATAGCTGTTGCAATCTCCTACCTGCAGTCATAAATGTCAATAAGTCATAACCAGCCCATCATGTGCAGCTGAATGTTCTTACTGAATTTGTGACTGGGTAGCTAAGAAGCTCAGATATGTAGACATCATATTTTAGGGGAACATGCATTTTATGAGTTATAAAGAAGTTCAATTGTACTTCTTAAAATCTCTTAATAGTAGCAGTATAAGAAGTTTACCACCTGTCTTTCAAGCATCACTATAGTCAGCAAAAAGGATCTGAAAAATTCAGTGAACAAGTGAGGAAAATTCCAATTAAGATTCCTGAGAGCAAAACTAGACAGGAACATATGTAAAACCAGAGAATAAACTAACAATGCAAACATACACATAGAAAACTAAGACATAGAATATGAAAACCCCTATGTTACAAGGACGGATGAAGAATAGTTTGTTATTACTAAAGAATAAAATATCTGTCATGCAGTCCACTAAAAGTGTAATTAAAAAAAAAAAAAAGAGAAAAAAAAATTGCTAGAATCAAATAAGTTTAAGTAATGTATCATAAACAAATCATTTTTTATAACAACTTGATAAGCACAGAAAAGAACCAAGAGAGAAAAAGGAGACAGATCACTAAAACTCTTTCATAGAAATACAAGTAAAAGGCAGACAGATTATCAGTAAGACTTCAGTAACCTGTTACTAATTATTTTAGCTTCAGGTTCTTAAGCAAACACAGATGCAGCAAAACTAATCACTAGTGAAAAAGAAATACTCAAGCAGAATGTAGAAAAAAATCCTTATCCATTACAGTTCCCTGATATCACCCATCTTGAGAGATAATTGTTTTGAACTGAACAATTAATGAAGTCTTTTCATACCAAGGGAAATTACTCTATAATGAGGCTTAATGTGTTAGGATTAAGGTGGAAATTATTAAAAAATAAATAAAGCTTTATCCAAGGTGACAAGGTAGTACACTTGATAGCTAGTGATCCTGTACTTTGACGGGTATCACCACAAGTTATCAAAACACAGATAAAGCAAATGGACCAGTTAAGCAGGAAAAACTACACAACAAATGAAAGCTTAAAAGCAAAAGAAACAACCAAAAAAAAAATCTTAAAAATCCTAATCTACTTTGAATTTCTTATGATGTGATATACTAAGTTTAGCTCCCAATCTACTGTGTGAAAGGGGATCTCTGTTCTTGTGTGTCACTTATTTGAGCTGTGTTGTGTTTCAGCAATATTTTCATTCTTCATACAATTTTAGTCAAGACAACTGAGGACTTTCTATTATGACTTCTCGCTAGGGAAGCTAGGAATATTAACAGTGTGTAGAATGACAGTCATGTTCCATCTCCGTTTCCTGTGCACCATGAAGTATCACATCACTCCAGCAGAGAGGAAAGCTTTCCTCCATCTTCATTGGTGTTCCAAAGCAATTCCCCACAGATGCTTAGCACTACAGAAATCTCAGCGCATGCATTAGGTCTTTTGTGAAGGGTAAAGAAAAGTTAGAATGAAAGAACAAAGTTTAAAGATTATCAGTAAAAATGCAAGGTTGACTAAGGCCAAACCAAACACAAATGAGTGGTATTTCAGCACAAATTGGAATAGTAGAATCTTATAGTAATGCACTCAGGGAAATAAAAGAAGATAAACAGTCAATAAAATGGATTTGAAATGATAGAGGTCTGAAAATATTGTGGATGAAATCTCCTCTGTGCAGAGCAACACTGAAAGTCCTGTGCACTGACTGACTTGGCAAGCAGAGAACAAGTAGGGTTTATCTGGTTCTGCAGAGGAGTAAAATTCATTCAGAATTATTTAGGCCCTGGGAATATGGCCAAGATCACCAGAGCATATCTAGATAGAGTACTTATATTATTTCACTGCTACCTAGGACATGAAGAATGTACGGTCTATTCATTACGGTTTTTTAAAAATATGCCATTTTAATGGCTTAGAAAAGTCCCCCAGGTAATTCCAATATGAGATCAACAGCAGTCACGGACAGTGAATGTCAAAGTTTGATTGCTATTGATACATATATGAAAATGAAGGAATGCTATTTTACTTATCTTAAAGGAATAACATCAGTAATTAGCATAAAATAATATTTAAATCTAGACAAAGGTAATTCTTTGCACTTTTATGAGCCCTAACCACCTTCGTCAGTCAGTTGGGAAAGGTATAGAAACCTTAAATGTAGAAGGCACTCTTTGAAATGCAGCTGCCGTTAGGATGCACTCTGATCATAGTGTCAATGTTCCAGTAGCTTTGGGCAAGAGCTAGGGGAAAAGAGAAGTGAAATTAACTGCAGAGGAATCAGAAGGGAAATTATCATAGTTAAACAATAGCCAAAATCTCTAATTAAATGTATCCACAGACACTAGAGCTCATACTTACACTTCATTAAAGAGGGACCTGGGATACTTAGTAAGCATGTTTACAGTCTCTTAGCTGTGCATTTAGTATGGATACAAGAGTTTGCAAATGAGAAATTAGATATATGTAAATAGATTGTGGAGTACATACATAATCATTTAACTTCTTCTCAGGAGATTAATGGTAAATGCAGATTAAAAGTGGACAAAGCTTTAGTGTGGGGAGCCTTGCTAGCCTAGTGTGCTAGTCCTGATTTTAGAGCTAATTTTTCATGAGACTTTTAGCACATTTTATGACTGGGGAAAGCTGAAGGTAAGTTTGAAAGCACTGGGCTTACTTGAGAGTGGAAGAAACACAAATGGAAATGTGACAAGTATTTCTTGAAAGGAGAATTATCTGTCAGAACTGCCTTATTTAATTGGGGTTGTACAGTAAAATAAAACACATCCACATTTTTATTAGATATTTACTATGAAGTCTCTCATGTCTTGGTCTTGGAACTTTAACCACTGACACAGAGAAGGAAGAAAGTCTAATTAACACTACGTGAAACACTGGGGAAATACTGCCCCAGTGAAGAATGAAAATTATAAAACAAAAATATGGAGGCAGTGCACTAAACTCAAGCATAACATTTTTATCTGCTTCATTTCAGCTTGTACAAAGATGCAAAAACTTCCATTGGTCAAATAAATAGTTTTTCAAGTTGTGATGGGAGTAAAAGGGAATTATTATTTTTCTCCACAGATTAATAGACTTTCTTTTGAGTGTTCTACACAGGTGAAAAATTAGGAAGGAGTGATTCATACATCACAGTACATACATTATTATCTCAGCTCAGCTAAAGTTAATCTTAGTGAAAATGTTGGAACTTCTTTGAAATACGAAACATTGAATATTAACCTTGCAAATCTAGGAGGCAAGTGTTCTGAGTGAAAAATGTTTGTAGCAACATTGCATGTTTAAGTTGTTAAATTGGCCAATTATTTTTTTCTGCTGATTTTCCAAACGTGTTTTTTCAGCTAAGTATCAGATGCCTATTTGGATAATGTTTTCCGAGAATAATGATCTTAATAGAAATCTGGAATATCTAAAGTGATAAGTTCAATGTCAAACTACAGCAAGCAGTAGCCAGAATGTATTCCAATTTGTGTTGGTTCCTGAATTGTAATTATCATTTGCATTTCAATTGCATCTAGAGGTCATTTCTGTTTGCAGCAATACTAAATTTTCTCCAGAATAATTCTGAATAAATAATCTTAAAATCTAAAAATAACAGGAATTAGGAAGTTATATTGGCTTTATTTAGAAAATAAGAGACTAAAATTAAATATCTTTATCTTCAAGAGATGTGTCAGAACTGGATTCTGGAATCACATTTTCATTATTACCATCACACAGACCACTACATGTTTAACATTTTAAAGCATTTAAAGCAAATACTTACAGTCTGTACATTACTTGCTATTACAGATTGTATTTTCATTTTACTGCTGGAAAATAATAATAATGATTTAAAAAAAAAAAAAAGTGTGAAAAATGCATACTTACTGTAGTAGAAACATATGGAACATTAGCCAGGTGGTTTGTACCCTTTATTTATTGTTTTGTTGTGTTTCCCCTTGGAAAGCAGATAAAATTATTTGTTGGGACACAGTTTTAGAAGTTACATAAATGCCTTTAAATAGAAAGTATATACAGTTTAGGTTTTGGAGAAGCAGAGTGTGAGATCTAAATATCAGTAACATCAAACAAAGAGAAATTAAGCAACAGCAACAGGTATAGATCTAAGGCAAAGAACTACATCAGGCTGCAGAACCCAAGATCAAATACACACGATTTTCTTTTTACCCTTTGGGGTCATTTCTCTGATAAATAATTCACAGACTGCAGTGCAAAGTAGTTTGCATACTGACAAGATTAAAAAGAATGCTTTGTCTGGGTTAAATTTACAATCTGAAACCTTCCTTTAAAATGTCAAGCAGGTAATTAATTTAAGATGGTTTGCCAAGAAGAATCTCTGACCCTGTCAGAATAATTTCATTTCTTGAGGGTGAAGGGGATATTACATTTATCTTTGTGGAGTCTCACGTTTGTTTTCTTCCTCCCTTCTCCTCATTTCTTGCCATTTATTACCTGTTTCATAACGTCATGTCAAAGTAAAAAATTAGCACTACAATCTTTTACTCGTTAATTTGTGACAATACAGCAAACACTGGCTGCAAATTGCCAATGAATAGGGAATAGAGTACAAGTCAGACCTCTTGACTCAAGCAGAAGATGAGCATTTTCCGCAGAGAGAGTTCTCCCCTGCCTGAGCATTCAGACAAGCATTTTGAGTAGCAGTGGGAAATGCATAAATTCAACAGCATGAAGATTCACTTTTGGCATAGCAAAACATCCTGTCCCACATATGCACAGTATTGTGCTTTCTTATGAATGAATGCTTAAATGCATGACAATCAGCAGGGTTTTTATATCTGCTCCTCAAACTAGGTTTACTGGTGTAAAATTTTATTAGAAACTGTGTCACCTCTGCTAATCCCTGCAGGCAGTGTAGAAGAGATTAAACAATGCAGTGACACTACTTGGAGTCTAAATCCTAGGTTTGTGTGGTTAAGCAGAAGAAAGGGGGAATGGAAAACAGAAATACACCAAGAAAATGGAATACAATTAACATTCCTGAATATGTAGTGAACCTTCTCTTACAAGCAGTTTGTGACATTCTATACTAATCAGTTGTTTTTTTGTTTGTTTGTTTTTTTTTTCTAATTATGTTCAAATTACCTCTAAATATGAGAAAATAAGGAAATCTTGGTTTTCTTCAGAAGGAAGAAATTACATCAAGCTTGGCTTCCTGTAAAATCCAAAGAAAAATCACAAAATCAGAAAATCAGACATATCTAAATTGCAAAATTAAATCACAAGAGATATGCTAAAGTACTTGAAATGTTTTGGACTGCTTAGCTATCCTCCATATTGACTGATCTTTTGAATTTTACCATAATTTCTCATTCATATGCCTACCTGATAAATATCTATTTTTCTCTTCAAGACTTTCAACCAAATCAAGAAGCAACCTATTGATACATTGCTTTCCTTTGGAAACAGCTCTAAAAAGTGAAAATAAGAAAGGAACCTTCTGCATTCTTTACAAAAACTTTGAAATGGACAGCAAGAACCTATACTGGAAGGCTATAATTTTCAGTGGCACCTGAAAAGGTGGCCTGAGACCTCTTGAATTCTGCTGTTCTAGCAGTGTTTCAAAGCATATCTCTCATACCTCCTAACAAGATTATTTTGGTTCAGTGTGGGTACTCAACCTCTTAATAAGGAGAGATCACATAAACTAATGAAGACAAATCCCTGTTTCTTTTTTCAAACATCATTTGTTATCAATTTTCCAATTTCATAGCAAAAAAAAATTGGGTTTTTTTTTTTTTTTTTTTTTTTTTTTTTTTTTTTAATGGGTGCTGGGGGTGTTTTAGGATGTTACAGCTTTCACCGGCCAACATCTCTGATTTATCCCAGAAATCTCCTTTCAGTTATTAGCATACCCAAAAGAAATCAATGAAATCTCCATCAGAGTAGAATGAAATTTAGTTGAAGGTGCAGTCATTTCCTTCTGGGGCAAATATTTTTTTCAATGTTGCACAACAAAAAGAAAAGATGGAGCTGGATGCAAAGCAAAAACATGATATGCTGATGAGAAGTTCTATTTGATTTCAGATGAGTGAAGACGGAGTATCTGGAGGACCTTCTTTGTAGACTCACTCATCTGAATGTCTCTCATGAGCTGTCCCGTAAAATGTCTATAAAGATGGGAAAAGGGTATTGTAGTGCTTACTCCTTAGCAAAGAGAATACTTTTTATTCCACTGAAATGAACAGAGCTCTGCTACTCAATGGAAAGTGATCTCTTCATGTCCAGTGCTGTAATGCAAATCTTCATGCTGGAAGAAACAGCTCTCTGAATTGTTCTTCTTCACTATACCAGATTTTGGTGTGAAATCCCATACGTTTTTCACAACATTTTCAAAATACATAAGTCTCTCTCTAAGTTGTAATTTTTCTTGATACTCTGTACTAAGGAAAGTGATTCCCCAAATCATACCCACATCTGAATTACTACTAACTATTCCATGATAATTACTCTACATTCAGGCCTTGATTCAGTGAGATTTGAAAAAAAAAAAAACACCTCCTGATCTGATTTCACCCCATGAAAGATGGTTTTACAATGAATAGAAAACCTTGTGTACTTATATATTTTTTTAATAGCTAGCTTTTTGGGAAGGCCTCTCTCCAAAGATCTTCAAAATGAACCTGTTGCTCTACCACAAAAGTTATCATTTTCCTCTCCATTAACAAGAATTCCAAAAGTGTATGAGGAATACCTTATTCAGCAGCAGTCATGAAGTGCTTGACTGTTTTAAAGCCTGTAAGATTATGTCCTTGTTCCACTACAATAACTATACTGCAGGGTACACATACATTGCTTTGAAGATAACAAAAGCTGCTTAACTCTATTATAATGAAACAGTTACGTTGCCTTAAGAAGGTACATTTGGAAATTACAGTTTGTAAACTTTGATTTACCACAGGAATAGCTTAAACCAATATGATTTACAGTGGGTATTTACAGAAATCATGAACAAGTGATAGATCAAGGAAAAAAAAATATTTTTGTTGCGTGAATGGTAGTATTGACTGTTTATACTCACTCATGAGAAAGTGATGATAACTTGTCCAGAAGATAAATGTACTTAATTAAACAAGAAACTGCATATATAGGTTTATTAATTTTGTAAGTAGCATAGACATACGTAGTCTACACTGTAATGATTGTTTACAGAACATTTAGCACTCTTATGCTACATGAATTATCAGTTACATCAAAATATCTAGGAAAAGAATAAAACAGTTTTCCTCATGAGTGAAAAGGTAGATACCCTAAGAATTTTAATGCTTTCAGGTATTCCAACAGAACATGAAAAGGAATTCTGTGATGTAAACAAACAGTTCCTGGGGGACAGGAAGCTGAGAAATTATATTCTATCTATGAAAAGCAGTAAATGTACTAATGCAATTAGAAAGACAGTCTCAAGTTATTGCACTTTTCTATTTTTCTTCTGACTTCTAGTCTGCTATTAGAAAATACTTCCCAGTAACTTTGTTACAATCCGGTTTTCTTATCACACAACTTTATTTGCACTGCATACTTTCAGTAATGACATCTAATAACAACTTATATATCCACAAATCTACAACCATTCATTCGCTTCAAACTTTTTAGTAATGTGAGAGTAAGTTCAACGTGTTTCTTTCCAGAGTTTAGATCTAAATAAATACCCTGCTTAAAAACTGTGTTGTCAGAGGGAAAGTTAGCTGCATCAGAGAGATGATCCACTCTTCTTTCATCCCACTGCATGTAATGATAAGAGAAAAGAAGGAGTAAAGAGGCAAATCCACGCTCTGGCTTTCACAGTCATGGCACAGACCTCATTTCCATTTCCTGTGTATCTGAAACCTGATGAGGAATCTTGTAAAACTAGTCATCTGATGAAGGCTTGACACTTCAAATTAAATAGTAAAATTACCAAGTAGTTTGGTATTAATGCAGGTGAGAAGGAGTCTCTCAATATGAGCAACAGTACAACTATAACACATCAGGTTAACAGATTGGACAAATTACAATATAATGTGTTGTAACAGCTAATATTCAGTGATATTTAAGAGATGTTTTGGACTATATAACTCCTTTGAATCCTACCTTCTCTGCAGCTTTTAGTAGTTTATGCTTTGCTTACAGGTTTTCTGTCAATGAAACTGTGAACAAGTATTATTTTATATACCGAGTTTATCAAGTCTGACAAAAAATAAACCAAGCTAAATTCTACAGAGTTTATGTATTTTCTGATAGTTTATAACTGATCTATTTTTACAAAATTTTCATTCTTAACTTCCCTTACAGATAAGAATAAATTATCATCACTAACATTAGTTTACACCTCAATACAATTTTTAAAGGATGTTTTGAGAATACCAGAAAAGAAAAGATCTTCAAGAATGCAGAGAATTAAGTGCAATAACTTTATTTTAGATGTCTGATGTTATATTGGAGTCTTAAGTGAGATTTTTCTGAAGAAAAAAAAAAGTCACTACTAAACAAAAAAATAGGCAAGCAAATGTTGAGATTTGATTTTCAGAATATATTAGCACATTCATGCTGAAAAATATTATTCATTTATATATAAAAAATGGTACTTTCTCCTGTGTACAGGTACGATACTAAATTCAGATGTGAAAAGTTGTTCTGGTCCAAAAGTTAAAGACAGGGAACAGATTTCAATGATTGACAAGTTTATGTACTTTTTTCCCCCTAAACTCCTCTTTATTGTTTGTCTCACACTTTCTACAGTCCTCACCTACTATTTGTTACTTCTCTAATATCTGAGATGTCTAAATAATGTGCGGTATCCAACTTCTTTAAATGAGAGCTTTTTGAATTAAGTATTCTATTTAGATTTGTGCTATAACTCAGTCCAAAGAAAAGCACACAAAAAAAATTCAGAAAATAAAAACAGAGGTTTTCAAAAGGAGAAGTTAAAAATAACACTCTTCTCCCAGCTTCCTCAAACTCTCCCAGATAATCTTCATCTTACCAAATAAAGAACAAACAGAAAACAAAAATAAATTCATACATACAGACAGAGAAATTCAAATTTATGTTTATTAAAAGTATCATGAGACTTATTCTTACCATCCTGCTGTCAGGAAACAGTAACTGGAAGGGTTACATTATAAAGAGAGTTTTCTATGTAGTTTTGGCATATTCCTTTGCTTGGAGGAGTTTGTTTTTGGATAAGAAGAGAATTCTGAAAGGAGCATCCCTGTGCACTATTGTATCACCAAATCACTATTGTACCAGCCCAAAATCACAAAAGGCTGTGAAAGACAACAATGGACACCAATGCAGAGGAACATTTTATTCAATCTGGATTTAGCTTGACTTTGGCTAACAAACCCGTTTCTATAGCCAGGTGTGCCTTGTGCCCATTATACCTATTATATACTGCAGCTGACCCAGGAACCATAGAATTCTCATGCTTAGCAGTTTGATTGGTTTTCTTGTCATTTTACAAGTTACTTTAGAGATACACAGACCAAATCCATCTTTATTAATCTCTTATTCAGCTAAACCCACACGGTTATCACTGGTTTCAGTGCGTCGTTCCTTCTAAGTTGAGTAAAGATAAGTTTGTCTCAAAGGCATTACAAACCTTATGTCAAAGGCTTTGGATCCTGCTTCAAGGAATTCCTTCTTCTCAAACCTAAGAAACAATCTTACTGCTGTTAGTCAGCTGAAATTGCCCATTTATCAAGGTAATAGAGATTTCTACTTATTTATTTATTAATTTCTTTATTAAATTTTATATATTATTTATATACATTTATTATAATTTATTAATTTATTTATTAATTAATGGGTAAGATTACAGACCAGAAGTTCAACTGTTTATGTTCTTCGTCCTTCTCTTGAGGTACTGTGAGGGTTTACTAGTTTTCGTTATGGTGTGTATCAAAGAGTGCAGCTATTCTCCCATTACAAACTAGGCTGAAATAATTAAATTCTGTCAGAGAGACTGGTGAAGAGTAAATTAGCAACACTGATCTTCTACTGCATCCAAAATATGTTGTACAATTGAAAGCAAAAATCTGTGGATAGAATAAAAATGATGAGTTTGTATTTAGCCTTCTTATCTCTCAGTCATATAATAAATAAACAACTCAGTTATCTTTATTCATCATTGAAATTTACATAAAACATACAGTCCTTGAAACGCCTATTCTGCATCTTAATAGCAACAATTTCAGATTTTAAGTGAAAGGAATAACTCTGAGCAGGATTTTGGTTCTGTAAAGAACAAACCTATTTCACTCACTGCAGTGCTTTGCAAAATCTTTGTAATTCACATATCAGACCTTCAGGAGGCATTTCTCTGATTTGTCACAAAATTCTCAGCCCCTGCAGTGAAGGAAACCTCCAGTACTATGAATATGATTAGGTGCAGAGGAATCTAAAGAAACCATCAGCAAACGCTCAGCATTCTTTACGCCCTTGCAATGCTGCAGCTAGAGAGAAGGTAAATTCTGACAGCTGATTTCACAGAGTTTTACCCAAAGCAAGATATATCTTTCCTACCAGCGATATCAAATCCTTGACCTTTGCTTCTCTTTTCTCCTTTATCTTTGATTCGAAAGATCAGAAACCCCATAAAAATACAATCTTCTCAAATGCCTTGACAAATACATTGGAAAAATCATATAGAGGGAATAAAAGCATTCTGCTTAGCACATAAATAGGCAATCCACTGGGAAGTAGATTATTTGGAAATCTCCAGCCCCTCACATATCCTCTCCTTGAGGAGAGAGAGATTCTTATATATGACAAAGTTTCAGCTTCCACATTAGCACACTTTTCCCTGCTGTTTACCAGTACTGTATTGTTACTATAGTTATTATTATTTTCCTTCCTATGCTAGATAAGCTCTTAAAATATTCCACCCGTAAGAACTCTAATATTTAGACACCAGATGGTGATAACTGACTGTATCCAAGACTGCAGGCGAAAGATAACAGCTTTTTAGTTATGTCAACAGCATTTGACTTGTCTTCAAAATCACAGAATAAAGGTGTGTCTATGAAACTATTGAGAGAGTAGAACATTCTCTCTTTGTGAGACAAACTGCACAACATTCAGGGTGCACTGTGATTCCAAAGAAAGAGTTACTTGTCTTTGCATGTGACATCTGTTGTTTAAGAATCTCAAAATTCAGATTTGGAGTTCCATAGCTTTAACTCCAAGCATCTGAAATGCATCCCCTGCATTATATAGTATTTTTTCACCGTATTTTCTACTGTCAGTCAGTAACATTTATACAAGTTGTGTTCAAGAACTATGGAGACATGGCACTGAGGGACGTGGTTTAGGGGGGAAATATTGGTGGTAGGTGGAATGTTGGACCAGATGATCTTGGAGGTCTCTTCCAACCTCAGTGATTCTGTTCTGTCCTATGATATGTGGAGATATATCACAAGTAATAGTGAATAGAACATGCAAATTGAAGGCTACAGAATTTTTGACACTATTCACCATGTTATAACTTGACTGTACAGTCATAGGAGAGGAAAAGTCTCTGTGTACAGCTTGTTTGTTCCCAGAGTCCTGAAAAACTTGTGCAACATTGAAAAGAGCTTGACATATCAGGACTTCTCATGACGTCTGACAGAACACTATGGGGTAAGAACACAGAGATAAGCATTTTATAGCCCATCTGGCACCCTCTCTCAAGCTGTATCCCACTGAGACTACTCAGCATGTTAATCTGAAGTAGCAGCTAACATATGAGTTAGCAAAACTACTATGAAGAAACAACTGCCTTCCCCGATAGATAGATCTAGAATGAGAATCGGTGATGACGCTGGTATCCTAAATTTAGATTTTCAGGAATAAACTTACAAAAGAGAACTTATAGATTGACAGGATTGAGTGCCTCCTACTATTTCATTTCACAAGATATTCATATCTAAACCTTAAACTGATAAACAAAATATGATATAAAAGTGAGTTATTGACAAAAGGGTTAACATCAAAATCCAATACCTGTACCCTTAAGTAAATAACTGGTAAGGGTCTTCCTTTATACTGTCAAAATATTAGCGTTCTTTTCTTATCATCTGCAAAGTGAAAAGTAAAAAGTACTTTGGATTGTTACATGTTTCATTCCAGCTCATTTTGTATGTCACACCTGACTGTCACAGGAAAAACAAATGCTTAACTGAACTACGTCTAACAGCTGCAAATGTATGAAAACTGGAAATGGTCTTAGCCTACTCTTCTTTTGTCAGTTTTTCCTGATAGCTCTCCTGACAAGTACACAAATTTTCAGGAGAGATCTGGACTTTTAAAGTGACAACAGAAACAAAAAATAGATTAAACTGGTAAGTATGCTGATTTATCCACTTAAGAGGATCATCAGGTTGGAAGGAATCTAGCAGATTATGCTAAGGCCACTCTTTATTATCAAAAGCTCATGGCAATCATGGAAGAGTGTTGGAGTGATGGAGCAAATAATTATGGAACTGAGTTTCAAACCAGGAAAGAAGAGAAGGTAATAGCAAATAGTCAGCATGGATTTATGAAAGGGAAATCCTATATGACAAACCTGACAGCATCCTAGAATGACTGTCTTGGTGGATGAGGAGAGGGCAGTGAGCATTTCTCACAGCTTTAACAAAACTTTCAACACTGTCCCCCATAACATCCTCATAGCTGAGCTGGTGTACAGACTAGATAAGTAGGCAGAGAAGTGCATTGAAACTTAATGTACTGCAGAATGCTTAGATTCTCAGCTGAAAATGTTTTACTCACAAACAGCATTCATTCCTTATCATGCTCAGGGTTGTGGGACTGAACATAGGAAATTCAGCAGAGTCCAGACTCGTGGGAATAATGCCAACATAAGAATAGATATAGCTCTTAGTACCTCTGCTTTGAGCAAGACTTCCAGTCTATGTATTTGCTTCTAATTATAAAGACTGAGAGCAAAGATGTTCTCATTAAACATTCTGGGCTTGAATTTTCTACATTAGCACAAACAATACATAACAAGCGTCATTCCTCACGGACATACAGAAGTCAGGCAGCCAAGCCTTTGTACCATTCTTTTCACCCATCACAAAGAGATGTACAGTTCCTAAGGACACACTCTGGTTATAGATGACATTACCCTTGGTTCAGAGTAATGAACCAGCTTTTATCTATATACCAAAGCTGATTAACAAAAAGCAGTTACAAATAAGAGCATAGCTGTGAAAATATGGAGGTCAAAAAAGTTGTAAAAAATTCTGGGGTCTTCAGCACATATTTGAGCTGTTAGCTTGTGCTGAACTCCCAAGCGGGAGGGGCCAGCCTTGGCAGCACCAGCTTTGGGAAGGAGAGGATCTCTTTTGCAGGACGAATACGAAGACTGCTGTGCTAGCAGTGCAAAAAGGGAATGCTGCTTTGCAGTGTTCCCCAGGCACACAATCAGTGCTCAAAACCTGCTCTTTCACTTTCAAGCACACAGCAAATTTCTTTTAGTCTTTCTGTCCCTTCTTCTGCCACCTAATAGCTGCCCTGTATGAACACTAACAAAGTACATACTTGCTATTGATGCCAGTTTTGAAGTGAATGCACAAATGCTAAAATAGCTTCAGATAATTACAGAAAATTAAAAAGGCTGTTATTGTTCAGGTAAGATTTCAGCGTACATTAATTTCATATCATTATCTTCAGAGAAAAAAGGAGCTGTATTAATCCTCTAAAAATTTTTGTGTGATCCCCAGATGTAGTTACTATGGAAGGTAACTGGATTTTTTCAGAAATCTTCTACATTTCTAATTCAAAATCATTACTTTCTGCAGCCCAGAGTACACAGGCTATATGACAGCATGCCAGTGGTTTCAGAGAGATCTATTACTCAGAGAAAGAGGTATAAAACTAATGTACTGTTGGTTGGTTTGCAGAACCTCAAAGGGAACTACTGCTGAGGGGGAGAAACAATATCAATACCAGCATGTAACTTACAGTTTCATTTGTTATCCAGCCTTTTCTTTGGCTTTTATGGGTCATCATCATGTTAGCTGCATTTTAAATACTACTGCTTTTCATTTTTGAGCAGTAACATAACATTAAATAAATACTTGTAAGATCTACATGGCACAGCTATTTCCTAGCATGATTTTGTTCAGCTCAGCAAGTAATTTCACCTGCTGAGGGAACTCAGGAAAGCAACCAGCCTATCTCATAAAACTACTAAATCAGTGTAAGTAAAGTTGCATTTAGACTGGATCAGGGAATGAACTCAAGTTCACATGCATAGAAATTTGCTGCTTATACTTCTTAATAGCAAATATAATACTAGATGAGTTTGGCACAACTCATAAAATTCTTGTCAAGACATTCTGGCTTTTTGTTTGCTTGCTTGTTTTAGACAAGATACTAAGAGGTTGCAGGAACATTCTTTTCCTAGAAAATGCTGTTCATGATAAATAACCTCTTTCATAGAAAAAACTCACAATTGTGGATTATTTCTTGGTGGTGCTTTCTCTTTCAAAAATGGACAAGGGATGAAGCCCCTTTAAATTTCAAATAATATATGCTACAAAAGAATAAAATTAAACGAACAAAATAAACAGACTCACAGACTAGATTTTGCTGCTGTGTTCCCCATGCATCTGAGGTACTTGTTCTGCTCCTCAGCAGAACTGGTGGATGCTCAGCTGCAGCTCTCAGCTCAGCACGTCACCACCTGCAGCACCCCAAGGAAAAATAAAGTAAAAAAATGCCACCCTGAAGGCTTGCTCTCTATCTACCATTTAACTTAGTCAGTGGCTTGCTGTTTTATTTCATTTTTATGCCTTTAAATGAATTTTTCTTGTACATGGGAAAAGCGTGGATTGTTCCTAAAAAGAGGGGCTTTGGTTAGTATGTGTGATTTTTCTGGACATGTCCACTTTTGTCTTTGCACAGGACACAATACAAACTGTGAGCTCTAAAGAGGCAGTACATATATTAGAATAAAATCACAACATATGCCAATAATCACCTTTTGACACAATTAGAATTCCAAGTAAAAGCTGTTTGTGAAGATGCATTTTAAATATTTTCCTGACAAAAGAATGGCAAAGAGTTTAATACATTTCAAGAACATGGTAAACATTTCCTCAACAAATTAATGGGTGTATATATTTTTCAACAGTGGTTTTCAGGAATTTGTTTGCATGAGGTGGATCATAGATTTTGGAAAACTAATCTAGAGAGAATAAAACACAGAAAAGTAAAATAGACAAAGACACATTATGTAAAGAGTTAATCAAAATAACTCTGTAATTTACCTCCTAAAAATATATGTCTGTTTGCATAAAAATGTATGCCATGATTGAATATTGGGTGAATAATTTTTATTTTATTTTTCTTTAGTAAATGTAGAATTATATTTGTCTTTATAAAGGCACTGTCTTACCTCAATTTTCCAGTGCATCTGAGCTTTATTTTGCCTTTGTGATAAAGACTGATGGCAAACAGCCATTTGCAATTCCCTGGTCAGTGACCCATGACTGATCAGTCTCAGTGCATGTTAAAGCAGAGATGGTTCTGCTCTAATTTATACCACTGGGCTAAGGCCCCTATCATGCTCCTGTCACTCTTTAGCAGCCACTCTGACCCATCATCTCATGTGCCTTCTCCTTCTTCATTCTGGGGGTAAGAAAAGGAAATTGAATACATTATAGCTTTGGCACGTCCACCAGACACACTCTGAAGCTCCTGCTTAAGAAATATTCTCTATCAGGGATCTTCAGACAATATGATGTGACTTTATACAGTGCAAAATGGGATTAACAGAGCAGAAAATGTGTGTACACATTTTCATCATTGCACAGATATACACATAGACAGAAATTCTCTTTCAGTGGTGTGGTTTACATGCCCAAAACTGAGTCTAAACCTTCATGTTCAGCATAAAAAAGAACCCGATGTAGAACAGGAAAAAATAAGCTCCTTATAATTATCCTTTATTTTATACTATATTTTTACATGCTGAAATCATCAGAGCAGCACAGCATAATGTTGGTGATATAGTGCTGAAAAAAAACTATGTCAATATGAATATACATTGGGAAAGAAATTATTCTCAGACCTTTTAATGTAGGAATGTGAGTCAAACTGACAATTGACAAATGTTCAATAAGAGGTCGAAAAACAACCATGCAGACAGAATTGTTGGGGCCTTATTTTATCTGTTTTTGATAAGTGAAACAATTGGCCTAAGTCATGTCACCTAAGGCTCTTCACATCTAACTGAAGAGTAGTCACAGAGTTGAAAAAGACTGTAATGACAATTTTTTCCCTTTGTGTTCTTCCAGGAGATCTTGCTGCATATTTTCAAAGGCAAATGTAACATCAAAAGACAGCTTGAAACAAAGGTAAAAACCCATTTTGTTTTACTTATACTTAAAAGATTAATCAAAGAGTGAATATGATTGTATAGTGTATGCAGTTAGGTCAGCCAATTAATTAGTGTACCTTATCGAGGAGTTTTCTAAAGACAATTTTCTAAACACAGGTTAAACTAACTGCCTAAACCACATTAAAACACAAGGATATTCACTACTTGTATCAAGTGATCTGCAGCTGAGTACAGATTGGATGTTTTAGGAATGCTTTTTTTCTCTAAAGAGCCTTTAGGATATGAATGCCCGTGGAGAATTTTCTTAATTTGATCCATTTTACAAGGTATCAGTGGAATCTTGTTCTGAATTTCTGTTTTATGAGGGTGAATAGTGATAGGACAAGGGGGAATGGTTTTAAACTGAGACAGGGGAGGTTTCGGTTAGATATCAGGAAGTTTTTCAGATAGAGGGTGGTGACGCATTGGAACAGGTTGCCCAAGGAGGTTGTGGATGCCCCATCCCTGGAGGCATTCAAGGCCAGGCTGGATGTGGCTCTGGGCAGCCTGGTCTGGTGGTTGGTGACCTGCACATAGCAGGGGGGTTGAAACTAGATGATCACTGGGGTCCTTTTCAACCCAGGCCATTCTATGATTCAGTGATTGTAATGTCACATTTGTCCCATCCATATTGGTACTTAGAAGTTCTTATCTCCTCTTTCTCATTCTCCTTTCTTTCCTTCATCCTAGAAAAGTGTTTTCTTTATGATTTTTTTCCCTAGAGTCATGAGATTGCTGTGGAGATAGGTAGCGGAGTATTCCTCTGGTCTTCAATTAGGGTTTCCTGTTCATAAGGAATAAATGTTTGGGATAGATATACTTTTTGGGGTCACTGATGCTGAAGAGTGAGAAATTACTCTAGTTGTTACATCAGGGAAGAGGGGAAAGTGGGAGGGAGAACAGTGTCCTAGCCTCCTGGAAAATCATCACTGAAGCAGCTGTCCTTGTCCATGTCTCCCTAAATGCCAGTTAGTAAGGAAAATATGAATCCCAGCACCTACAAGTACAAAACACAGAATGTGGAATAATGATAGTGTTGCAGAAGTGGTGTATATAAGTAGAAAACTGAGCATAGCCTACTTATTACAACGTAAAAGAGTCACCATATACATGGGGCATGACAAGGCACTCTTTGCCTTTAATTTTCTGGGTTTATATGCTCACTCTGAGAATCACAAGGTCAGCATTTCAAAATTTACTTTTTGCACATCTTCGCCTCAAAGCCATCAGTATTTTTTCCTATAATAATATAATTGTTTTGAATATATTTTTTTTCAGACTAAATATATGCAGTACTTTTACTTTCAGGAAACAATGCTGTAAATGCAATGGTAAGATTACAAACATGGTGGATTTCAGGAGAAAAAGAAAAATAGGAGTGCTCTTAAAAGTAAAGCATTCTGCCATCTTTGCCTCAGGGGTTAATAACATAGTTTAACAATAGGGGCTTCAAACTGAGTAAGGAATGCAAAGTAGTGTGAAGGAAGGACTGCAGTTATGCAAACTGAGCAGCATCTAATTGAATTCCTAACAGATGGGAAGTAATTAAATCATTTATTATCGCTTCACAATTAGTTAACTCACAGGTATGCCTCAGACAATAAAAGGATTTTATCCAACCTTCTGCTAGGAATTTAAAGTTTTTATCATCTCATCTTCTCTAGATTTGTTGCTCAGTTTAATCAACAAGAAGCTAGTCAATGTTAAATGATCTACTTGGTTATTTAAAAAAAAAAACAAAAACAGTCAAGCAAACAAACAAAAAATAAGTAACACAAACTTCTTAGATGAGTATCCTATTACTAGATATTTTGAAGATATTATTTATTCATATAGAGGCTTCTACTTTCACTTGGCATATAAAAATATATAGGTGATATGACTTAAATATTTGGGGATACTGTGCATAGTACTATAACAGAAAATATCTTGGCTTTCAGATGAGAAAATGAACTGCACTTGGAATAGTGGTAGCCTGTTTTGGCCAGCTGCATCTATTATGATTTTTTACTGTCCTTCCTGCTGTACCTAAAGGCTCAATTCACAGAATTTGTGCACTGGGTTTCTAAGCCCGGCAACCAGACCCCATTAAGCAACTAAATGTCTGGTGAAATTCATGTCTCTAGGTCAGTCATTCAGACTCACCACAGTATGCAGGACAAGCTTGGCACAGTAGGGTGCAAAAGACAGAACAATAAACCTTCAAAATTATGGAAATGCCAAGGAAAACATAGATAAAGCACAGTGTGCCTTGAAGACACAAGTGTAGCTCCCAGATCCAAGAGGAACCTCCCTCCCAATTCTGAAGGGATATAAATATCCAGTATGAATACTGAAACTGTTAAGTTAGTTTTTGAGGCTCTCTCTGTTTCATCTTCTTAATATTATTTGTTCTAATATGCATGCTATTGTGCTATGGGAAGTGGTCTATAGTTAGCCTGGTAATAGAGATATGAAAGTTAAAATTCCTTCAGTCAGAGTAGAGAATTAAAACTAACCTTTTAGTTACGGACATACATTTTCTACCCTTCCAAGAAAGGGTTAGTTGTGGATAAACTCAGAAAAAAATTATTTAGGCATTTGAAATATAATTTGGTAATTGAAGAATCTCAAAATTGATGATGCTGGAAGGTCCCTATGATGTTCGTTTGGTCCAGCATCCCTGCTTGAGTGAGTTACCCAGAATCATGATGAGTTTTGAAGATCTCCAAGAAGGGAGATTTCACAACCTCTCTGGGATGCCTGTGCCAGTGCTAGGTCACCTGCACAGTAGAAAGTGTTTCTTGATGTTTGTTTAGAAGGAACCTCCTGTGTTTTGGCTAAAGCCCATTGCCTCTTGTCCTGGAGTCAGCATTCTATGAAATTCAAGCAACTCCAGTGTTAGCTAGTATCTAAGTTTTGCCTGAGTAGACCTGTACTTCAGACTTAGAATCTTTCTATAAAAATGTTATTTAAAAAAAAAAAAAAAAGAAACAGAAGTGGTTTTCTGAAACATCTGCAGATCACAACTATCTCCAAGACTTTTACCATCCTACGTTTATGATATCGCCACTTTGTAGGCTCTAATTTCTTAAAGTTATAAATGTCTCTAGGTTAAGATTTGTCATTTACAGGACCAAGAATTTCCACATCAGTTTTTTACTAATAGACGTATTACAGCAGTAATATGAACTCTTTTTGCACTAAATGACCTCAGTTAAGTCTCAGCAATTATATTAACTGTATATATGGAATCTTAGCAATGATAATAAGAAAGAAAAATAAGGTTAGATTACTATCAGCTTTAGAACAAGCATGTATGTTCCTCATACCATATTTCAGCCTATTACATGGAAAAATAAGCCAAATTTCATTACTTAACCTTACTGAGATAAGAGTTTAACAGCTTTTAGGGTGGAATTTCAATTCCATTTGAAACCAGAGAGATTAAACTATTGCAGTTTCCATCTTGACACGTGTAAGTTCATATTATCAAGTGCACAAAGTCTCTGAAAATACTTTTGGCACTTTCAGGCTATATCTTAATCAGGATTTTCTGCCAAAACATTTTTGCTATTGAATAATTTATATTGTTTTGAGGCTATTGTTAAGAATATAGTTTTCAACTAGGATAATTATTATATGTATATATTATTATTATATGTGTTCTGCTACATAAATTGAGAACTGATACAGATACGAAGCATTTTAGCCTGGAGGGACAGAGATGGAACTATTGTTCTTGGTAGCTGTTGTTTAAGGATTGTAGCTGTATGAGAGATGGAAGTTCAGAAAGCAAGGTTAAAAAAAACACATTTTGACACACTCTGAAAAAACAATGATGCAACTTTAAGTACATGCAAAATCTTTAGTATGAAGTAACAAAGGAAGCTTACTCATAATTCATTGTCCAGCATATGTCTATGAAGATTTTAGTGCTAGATGCATATCAACACATTTCAGATCAGTTCTCTCACCGTTATGGCATCTATTTCAAGAGGTTTCAGAGTAATCACTTTCAAACTTGGCAGTAAATTAATTTCAGTTACAATTTGGAATTCACTGACCTCGTGAAAAATTGCAGATATTGAATAATACAGGAAGACAAACGGGCCTTCCTGAAACTGCCTTTCTAATTCAGCTGATTATAAATGTGCAAATCAATTTGTTCATGTCTCTCTAACCTCCTGCACCAGAGGGCAGGAGTTGAGCATTAAAGTACCTAGAAATATACAGGAACTTAGCAAGCCTTATCATCTGGCCCACGCAATCTGCAGCAAATTCCCAAGACCTTGAAGATGAACCCAAAGTAATTCATTTTCCTCCACTGAGTGACAGAGGCAGCCTTATTTTGGTCAATTGTAGCCATCTAGTGTGCTCATGAAGGTAACAAATCCAAGTCCAAAAATAGGGAGAAGAGAATGGATGAAATTTTACATATAACTGAAGAGTATCTTCTAAAAAGGGTAAGAGAGTAAGACTGCAGCCATTTGAGAAAATATCCCGCTGACCCCAAAATGTCTATCTTTCTGAATAGACACTGTAAAACGTGGGAACATGATACTTGTCATTTGTTGCTTTCTTATTACAGGGTTTTGGAGAGAAAGCCTGGGATTAGGCTTGCACCTTCTTACACATCAAATTCAAACCTCAGAGCTAGTATGTTCCCAAATAAACAGATCCTAATTAATGACTCAGACAGAGGCTTCACTATGATCATACTTTTGTATCTTTTCATAGCGTGAGAGGGATGCTCTTTGAACAGAATAATTCAGATGAGCTGCTCTTTCTTTTCCAGTTGTGAAGATTTTGCAGAATTTAGCACCTTTACTTTGGGAAGAGCAGTTTAGGAAACAGAGCACCACTTCCTTGCTGAAGACCAATAATATTAGTGTGCATGTCCATGTTAATTCATACTGCAATTTTGGAGCTTTAAACACTACGACAAGTTCTTCTTCTACCTAAATACAAAATAGTAAATTAACTCATACATTTTTAAAATTATTTTAATTCATTTTTAAACTCTCTAAACAACAAGTCATCTGTCATAAATTAATAAAACATAAGCAGGCATAGGAAGTCTGCATGTTTGTTTTTAAGAGAATATTAACTTCTTTTTTTTTTTTTCCTTTAAAATAAAAGGTGTAGAATTGCTAAAAATAATTTTTCAAGTGGATCTCGAACCTGGAGATGCTAGGAAGATGAATTCAACTTCTGAATATGAATTTTCAAGACATTTGTATTAAACTTATCCAAGTGGTAAAATAAAAGGTTTTAAGGGGGATAGAATCACAGAATCACAGGAGTGTATGTAACATTTCTTTGTACTGTGAACTATAGTCCTAACCATCAAGGCACTGTTTAAATAGCTGTTTTAAATCTTAGAAAAAATCATACACCCAAACCATCAAAATCATTAATAAATCATCTGATACTTTTTCTAATATAATGTTAAATTCCTGATCCTATTTAAATTTTTTGTCAGATAGTTGCAGTCTATAATTTATGCATAGAGAATATAATTTTATTTCACCTCATTTTAGTCTATAACTGTGTGCCTGATTTTAGTTTAATTCTTCCAATAAGTGCTCTTTTCTTCAGATTATTTAATCTGAATTATTTTTTCTCAAATAGTAGACAAAAAAAAAAATTAGTCCATTTGTACAGATCACAATACATAAAGTAATTTTTAAACATTAATTTTCAGTCTGTTCTAATCTTATGGTTTTGTCTGATCATAGCATTGGACATATTGAGGAGCACATCAACACACTGATGAGCAGTTTTTGTTCTCTGCTCCCCCAGTGTGCTCATGCTAAATAACAGCAGTCTGTCATGCTGCCAGTCCCAGAGAGAGTCTGATGTACTGCATCAACACATTGTCCTGTTCCATGAAAAGAATGGGAGAGCAAAATCACATAATTGTATTCATGTTGGAAGACTTCCCAGGGATGAAATACAGATCCTGCACATGGAAAATGTTCTGATCTTGGAAAAGAGCTATCTGCTAACAGAAAGTGATAGTTCATACAGTTTGTCTGTAACTGTAGGATGGCATTTTGTTTATTCAAGGCAAACAAAGAAACTGGGAGCAGATGAAGAGAAGAACTTCAAGCCACACGCGAACACATGATCAAAGGTTGAGCAGCAGGTGTTAAAGTGAGATGATGTTAGCTTCATCACTGCTGCATTCGTATGGCTGCTAATTTTACCAAAGTTGTATTACTTTTTTAGGAACTGCTGAGAACTTTCGCAAGGTTAGAGAAGAAGGAAGGTGAAAGGCAGATGCTCCAGTAACCTACTGGAATGAAATGTTGGATAAGAAAAGATTAGCCTATGTCTTCTTGTAGGCTAAAAACAAATTTCTCCTTGATGTACCTGGAAGAAAATAGGAAGTGTATTCATATTTAGAGTTCTTGTATGAGGTCAGTGATTGAAAGATTTTCTTTCTGATTCAGCTACAGCATTTATACCATTTTCCTCTGCCTTCAAACTGTACTACTTCTCCGGTGAGGCCACCGGAGTACAAAAGCTGTGAATGATTAAGCCTGATTACAGTGTTACAAAGTGACAGGTTAACTGCAGTGTTCAAATTCCTGGAACAGGGCTCCAAAGGCTCAGACTGAGTCTGCTCTTGATAAGCATATTTTTGGGTCCAGGTCTCTCTGGCTTCAGATCTCTTTCTTACTTTCCAAAATAACAGCAAATCTAGAAAAGGTCAAAAGGATGACTGATTTGTTGCCAGGTTTATAATTCAGCCTGTCAGACATTTCAGCTATTAATACAGTGTTTAAAAGTGAATCTGTAGGACTGTGTGATGTGATCTATTGGCTAAATAGGAGCTGTGACATTTTGCAAAAGCCAAAAGAGGTAATTATGATGCTAAGAGCTTTTAGATTGGAAGCTGGAAGGCAATAATAAAACTGAAGAGAAGATGAATCATTACAGCCTCTATTGTTTACCATTCTGGGGAAGACCACAGATTTTGCTTTTATTGGCAAAGCTTTCATTTTAGGACTTTCTAAAAAGCAGGATCAATTCTCCATTAAATGTGATCCATAGAGGAAGTGTAGATGTGCTTCTTGAATTATTATTTTTTAATTATGCATTTATATACATAAGAAATTCTATGGGAAAAAAAATTTCCTGTTTTATTCCTCTTCTATGCCAGAACAAACAGAACATAAAATTATCTGCAGAATCACATCTCAGTGCAATTTCTCTGATATTTTCACCTCACTCTACTCTAAAAAACAAGGAGTAAAACTTTCTTATTGTACTTGAAAATGTTCCCGAATGGGCAGCATATTGTGAATACAGAGTTACATCATAATTTCATAATTCATCTTCCTAGTAAGTTACCCATTATTAAAAAAAAAAAGAAAAAAGAAAAAAAGATTATTTGGCTAATAAATACCCATAAATACCCATACCCAAAAAAGATTATTTGGCTAATAAATACCCATATTGCTCTGGCTGGAAAGTAGGACTTCTGTTCTGTCAGTCAATACATCATTGATATCCCTGGGGTTATGCTTTAATTGGAGAAATACTTTTCATACAAGTGAGAATAATACATCAGTCTCTTCAGTAATGAGAAGAATGATTCCTTCAAATTCCAATCACAGTGATTCAGTTATAAACTATGCAGTCCTATATGTCACAAAGATCTTCAAATATACGGTCTGTCTTGCTGTTTATATTTTTTTTCTGACAAAGTTGAAGGAAGATGTCTAGAAATGGCCACACCTTCTCTTTTTTCTTTATTTTTCTTTTCCCAAGACAAGCATGCAGTTTCAATTTCTATGTTTGTATGTTATGTCAATCTATTGAAGAGTTCTGGAAGACCAGTTTCAAGAAACATTTCAAGGATGTTTTGTAAAAACAGTTATTCATTATTTCCTTACTGGTTCTACAGTAACACTTTCTTGTGAATGTAAGTAAGCAGGTAGTAAAAAATAAAAGGAAAAAAAAACCCTGCAGTTTATCCTAAATTTATGGAAAGTCTGAACTTTTTCTGTTGTGAATTGTATTTGGATAATCATGTATTCAATAACAGCATGGATAGACTGAAATGTTCTGAAGTGAACACACCCAGAGATCCTTATTTCGTCTTTCCTAAAAGGACCAGAACTAGAAATATGAAGAGCTGGAAATCAGATATAGGAATCAGATATAGGAAGATATAGGAAGATATCAGATATAGGAAAGGAGGATCACCTCCTTTGACCTGCTGGCCACGCTCTTTTTAATGCATCCCAGGATGCCATTGGCCCTCTTGGCCACAAGGGCACACTGCTGGTTCATGGCCAACCTGTTGTCCACCAGGACACCCAGGTCCCTCTCCGCAGAGCTCCCCTCCAGCAGCTCATCCCCCATCCTGTACTGGTGCATGGAATTATTCCACCTCAGATGCAAGACTCTACACTTGCTTCTGTTAAACCTCATCTGGTTTTTTTTTGCCCAGCTCTCCAGCCTGTCCAGGTCTTGCTGAATGGCAGCACAGCCTTCAGGCGTGTCAGCCAATCCTCCCAACTTCGTATCATCAGCAAACTTGCTGAGGGTGGCCACTATCCCCTCATCAAGGTCATTGATGAAGATGTTGAACAAGACCGGACCCAGCACAGACCCCTGAGGAACACCGCTGCTTACAGGCCTCCAACCGGACTCTGCACCACCAACAACGACCCTCTGTGCTCTGCCAGTCAGCCAGTTCTCAACCCACCTCACTGTCCACTCATCTATCCCACACTTCCTCAGCTTTGTTATAAGGATGTCGTGGGGGACAGTATCAAATGCCTTGCTGAAATCAAGGTAGACTACATCCACTGCTCTCCCCCCATCCACCCAGCCAGAGACAACATCATAGAAGGCTACCAGGTTGGTCAAGCACGAACCAGGTTGGTCAAGCACGAATTTCAGTTCCTAGAGCTGGTGTGTGGAATCCAAGGAGCACTGAAGCTGTTGCAGATATTGCATCTTCCCCAAACCAGATGTCAACTGCTGCCTAATGCAACAGTACTTCTCCTCATCCTTCATATGATCATTTATCACCTCAGGAGTGGCATGACCTACACAGGCCATTTGGAACCATTAAATAGTGGGAAACGTCAAGTAATTTGGCCCAGAGTCATTCAGAGTAATGAAGATATCAGGTTATAGGTACATCCAGTGGATTTTCATACTGATATTACTGTGCTGAAAATCAACCAAAATGTAATAAATTGAGAGTAAATCGATTTCTTCCCTAAGACTTGACTTAAAATAATGGTACCTTGTCTTAGATTTCAGCAGATCTTTTACACCCTAGAAAAACAGCTCTCTTGCTCAGTTTACATAAATTTATATTTGCCTATAGCTGAGTAAGCAAAGCATGAAGGACTTCCAGAAAGTACAAAAGAATGAAAGCAGTTTCCATGATAGAAAGAAAACAGCACAAAATAATCTGAAACCAACACTCTGGCTTCTAAGTTGGCATTGCTTGTGATTTACAACTGTCTTCTTCACAGCAAAGAGCATACGTCAGAGAGGAGTGAGCCACTTGTCAGCCAGAAATACTTTTGAAAATTTGTTCAGAAATGATTATTTTTATCTTTGCTGTGTCTCAATCTTCTCATGTACGATTGTGCATCACACGTGCTTTTCTGTCCTTGTGACAAATCAAAATCAACATACAACTTAATTTTAAAAATAGTTTTGTTAATTTATCTCTTACTTACTGTACCTTGTGCTGGCTGGAGGCAGCACATGAACAATCTCTGTTGTACAGAAAAGCCAAGTCTCTAATCAATAAAACAGAATATTTCCATAGCCTCTCAGTCTGATAAAAATCAGGTAATCAATTATTTTGTCATAAGCTTGGTCTGTTGTAAGCATGATTACAATATCCCTGAAAAATCACTGTTCACAGTTTGAAAAATGGTAGAAAGTTTTAGTCAACTGAGTAACAAAAATCAGTGTTAAAATAATAAAATTTTGTTGCACAAATCCACAAAACCAGAACACATCATAGCTAAGGGGAATGCATTAATCAAATAAATCTGAATAAAATGTGATCTTACTCTGCCTTTAACAAGACCCTTTGTATGAGTACTGAGGCACATACATTTAGTTGTAATCTTCCAGATGAAAGGGGAATTTTCCTTGTAACTATATTACGAAGTCAGAATAGATGTGGAATTGAAAATGATAATGTAATGACAATGGAAATGACAGTGTTGTAAAATGCTATATTCTGTGAAAATTGATCCTTTAATTCTTTTATTAACAGGCACGTTATCTCTGCTAATTCATTCAAAATCAACATCATTTATGGATACAGATAAAATTGAAGACAGCAAACTAGGATTGCCACATGCTATAAGATAAAAAGCCAGATTACCTAAATGATTTATTAAAAAAAAAATTTTAAAAGAAGTTAATTTGAATCTCTGTTAAACTGTATCTTGAATTAAATGTATTATGTTTGTCATCAGAAATGTAAGTTTTAAGGAATGGGTCTTAAGGTATTAGCATGAAAAACAGAAGAAGTGAGTTCAGAAAGGACTGCTCATCATGGAAGAGAAGGAAGAGGTGGAAAGAAAGACCAAGAAGATTTTTAAAAATACCAGCAATTAAATTTTTATTAGTACAGTTTCTCTCTTGTTCCTACAGATAAATAATTATATCAGAGAACAAACTAATTTTCACCTTTCCTATTCTCCACTATCGAAAGAAGTAAGGGTTTACTGCTCCCTTCCCAACTTACATTTTGCCATATGCATCTAATGAAATATTCTCTTTTACCCTGTCATAGGGTTAGATGTGATATGAACAGTCCTGAGAGCAGAGGAGAGATGAGGAAATCGCAGTCCAGAGATGTTCTGCATTATATTTGCATGCTATCAGACTTTTGTGCAATTTGGAAGGCAGCACAGCACTCACTACAACTTAGAGAACAGCTAATCATATAAGTTCTCAGAAGATGGGCTAAAAGATCTTCCCAGCTCACCCTCAGATTTCATGGAGTTAAGTCCCCATGGAAATCCCAGAGGATATTAGTCTTCCTTTAGCAGCCCTTGCTCTTTGCATCCATCCTTGCTGTCTGCAGAATCAGTGGTTCTGAACATATGCTAATTAAGGCATGGCCATTGGCTCTTCCCATATTGCTATTTTTATATGTAATGTATAATTTCATAATCAAAATGGATAGTCAAGAAGCATTCAAATTAAAAACCCCATATTTTATTGTCAGTTTTGAAGAAAATACTATGAACTCCATCTGTTGTATACATTCTAGGGAAAATTAATTTTACAACCTACAGACTACTATTAAAATATTCAACAAACATCGATAATCTGTGAAAATATATTCAAATCTATCTCAAATTATGTTACCTTGTCTCAGAAATTATGTCTGGATAGAAATACTACATAGTGCTTAAATTTCAAAACAAACAAAATCCACTCCTCTCTCTGAGACTTTGCAGCCTGGTCCCAAAGTGAAGCATAGGCAGAAATATCAGGTGAAGCCAAGACATCTTTGTATTCATCAGTTTGCTTACACAGAACCAAGATCAAACTGCTGCATGGATTTTTTATTCATACTCTAAATCTTACTAAATAGGACATGGCTTCACAAATCTGATGTGGACACTTAGTCTCAGAACATGTCTATTTATAAGTAAATTACTCACACTGAAGGGCTACATATATTTTACTTTGATTTTCTTTTGGTTTGTCTAAATAATTAATTATGCTTCTCTTTATTACAATTTTCGCACATGAGCCACTTTATTTCTTCTCAAAATGTTTTCATACAGGAAATAGATTTCACTGCCTTTCTAATTTGATTCTGCAAACACTGCATTATTTCTAAGTCGTTACTTATGTCCTTTATTTTGCAGCCTGAAAGTCTTTGTCTGAGCATGTTTTCCATCATTTTTTATTTTATTTTGTGGATTGATTTTTTTTATTTGTCTTTTTTTTTTTTCCATTTTATTTTTTTTTAACTCAAAGTATTAGATTCTAAGTACAGTCAATGTAAAATGATTTGGGACCAAGTTCAGGTGGGAGTGATGGGACACAGCAAAAAGTAGATGAGCAGTCAGGAAAATATTTTCCCACAAACTTGCATATTTATATTCATATATATATAATTTATAAAACACTCTTAAAGATACAAACTTGCTATTAGCTAAAAATCATCCTCATGAATAAATTAATAGTCTAAATAGACTGCAAATGACAGTTGTTGTATCAACAGGCTACCAATGTTAGGGCCAGCAGAAAGTTGCTTTACTTGAAATTTCTGAGTGATGAATGGAAAAAGTGTGACAATAAGAACACAGCTGCTCTCCTAAGAAGCATTATTTCACTTTTTGTCATAATTCCATTGGAGATGTACAAGGACTTAGGAATGTCAAAAAACACTAAAGATCTTTTATTTTCAAGAAAAATACTCTTCAAAGCCTTGGAGGCCACCCAGAAAATGAACTTCTGAGAAACAAAGCAGTTCTTCCATTTAGTTCTGAACTCACCCGTTTTATCTTTGTCTACACATGATCTCATTCCTGGGTGCACTACTAGAATTGTCCTACATCCATCCTTCTTTCCTTATCACAGACTTCCTAAACAAATTTTAATGATAAAGATGAAACAATTAAAAAACACTTTCCTGGAGTGCATTAAAAAGAGCATGGCTAGAAATTCAAGGGAGGTGTTCCTCCCTCTCTACTCTGCTCTGATGAAGCCACATCTGGCATACTGTGTACAGTTCTGGGCTCCATAGTTCAGGAAAGACAGTGAACGTCTGGAGATGACTGGCACCTCGTGAGGAAAAACTGAGAGACTGGGGGCTGTTCAGCCTGAATAAGAGAAGGAGTGCTTATCAATGCTTATAAATATCTTAAGTAAAGGAGTGAAGTGAATAGTTCCAGGCTCTTTTTAGTAGTGGCCAGCAAGAAGACAAGGGTCAGTGGTCATAAAATAGAACATGGGAAGTTCGATCTGAACATGAGGAAGAACATCTTTGAGGATGACAAAGCACTGGAACAAGCTGCCTGGTGAGCTTGTGGAGTTTACTTCTCTGGAGATATTCAAATCCCACCTCCATGCTTTCCTGTGTAACTTACATTTAGCAAATCTTCTTTAGAAGTGGGTTGGACTAGATGATCTTCAGAAGTCCCTTCCGACCCCTACAACCTGTAACAACACAAGTTTCTCTCCTCCTTTACTGAACGGATAAGTCCAGAATGAGAACAAACTATTTAGCTATATGGAATTATACAACCCTCTAACCATATAACTGTATGAGAATGAAGTTAAGTTAAAACAAAAAATAGACTACTCTTAGATTATCATCACAGTCACAGAATGGTTGTGGTTGGCAGCAACCTCTGGGTTTATCTAGTCCAACTCTTCCTCCAGCAGTGACACCCAGAGCAGGGTAGACAGGACTGTGTCCAGACAGCTTTTCAAGATTTCCAGGAGACTACAAAGCCTCTCCGGGCAACATCAGTCACTCTCAGCTTTAGAAATATTTCCTAACAGCCAAATGGAGCCTCCCATGTTCCACTTGGTGCCTACTATGTCTTGACCTGTTACTGGGCACTGCTGAAAAGAACTTGACTACATCTGAAGGCCATATCAGGTCCAGGCTAGAAGCTGTTCTGGGGCCTCCTCCTTATCCATCAAGAATACTTTGTCACAGACAGACTTGGCACTGATGTTCAGCAGAGAGATGAAAGCGCAAAATGAAACTGGACGAAGGCCACAGCCACACATTATTTTGAACTAGTATGCTAGTGTCTTAAGCCCTTGAATCTCCTTGTAGGATACTGCTCATTCTAACATGGGAGTAGGCTTTGGTACACACATAGAGTTCAACTCATGTTGTTGAGAAACTTTGAGCAGGTCCTTCTAGCAAGTGTTCCTATTCCCAGCTAATATCCATTCTGATGTAACTTTTTTTTTTGTCCCCTGTCCACTGAGAAATATTCAGTTTCCTGTGCCTGAATACATTTCTCTTGGCCAAGGGAAATAAGTGTCTGATCACAACTCTTGCCCTTCTTGGTCTTATAGCTTTCTTCTAGGCAGATTTCTCATTAATTGAGAAAATTTACAGATAAATATATAGTTTCCAAAGAACGGTTCCAAATATATATCCAGATAATTCAGTCCATGGGCTTCTCTCTACTTTCATTGTGAATATATATCTGTTTTCCTCTCACAAGTCAAGGGAAGAATCTCATGGTATCAAGAACAGGATTTAAACCTGATGTGGCTAGTTGTACAGCATAGTATTCTGGAGTTTTCCTTTTACCTTTTCTTTCCCTATTATATTTTTGTCCATTCTTAGATGACGTGTAGGATGGTATTGTTAGAAAAGAAATGCTGGAAAATTGTAAATATTACTTCTCTGCATTTCACTGAAGATGGAAATAGTTATCCTGTTACTAGGAAACTGATGCCTCCAGGCCTGGAAAGATGTGAAACACATCCAGAGGAGGGCCATGAAGATGATCAGAGGACTGCAGCACCACTACTGTGAAGGAAAGCTGAGGGAGCTGAGCTGGGTTCAATCTGGAGGAGAAGACTCTTGGAAAACCTGGTAGTGCAATTACAATTGTTAGAAGGAGCTTATAAGGAAGGAAATCATGCTACTACATGGGTAGGTAGTCATAGAAAGAGGGGGAATATTTTTAAACTAAAAGAGAAGAGATGAAGATTATATGTCAGTGGAAAGTGTTCACTGAGAGAGTGGTGAGGCACTGGAACAGGCTGCCCAGAGAAGTTATGGATGCCCCATCCCTGGAGGTGTTCAAAGCCAGGTTGGATGGGGACCTGGGCAACCTGATCTAGAGCTTGATCTAGTGGTTGGCAGATAGAACCAGATAATCTTTGAGGTCCCTTCCAACACAAGCCATTCTATGATTCTGTGATGGGCTGTTGAATTTTTAATAGTATACTTTAATCCTTTGATATTTCTTATTTTTCTTTATTTTGCAATGTAACAGCTTTGGTTTTGGTGGGAATGTGTTTGAAAAGAATGTCTATAAAATGTTAGAGTGAAAATAATAAGAAAACTTTCTGAACACTTCTAAGGGGTTCTGTTCTCTTGGATAACACTCACTGCCAATTTACGCTGCATCACTTGTGCTGAATCACTGTAAACATTCCAATGTCAAAAGAAGACATTTCTGTCATTTCAAAGGAAACTGTTGTTTGGATGCTGCTATACCAACTGTCTTCACATTCATCCAATACAAAAATCACACGTACTCAGTGATTAAAAGATGATATTATCAGGAAAGTCAATTACATGTTACTAGTAGAGTGAACAATTAATGGTGTGAAAGTACAATATTTTTAAAAAATGTTATTATCCTAATCTGCTCAGGAAAATGATCCATAGTACAAAGTCAAATAAGTATGTTGAAACACACATTCAGATGAATTTAATTACATTTCTTAGCACCCAGAGTCTCAAATTAAAGGAGAAACCCTCCAAAAATATCATAATTTAGGGTCATAATGCAATTTACTCTGTTCACAATATCTACCTTATAGTTCATTAATTCTGTCTCTGAATGTGGGAAATCATTACTACATCCATGAGCAACACACTAACATTTTCACAGAACACTTACTCCCTTGTAATATTCTTCAAATCCCATGTTTTATAGGTGGTTCTTTGCTTTCAAGTTAATGGCAAGTTACATAACTCAGGACTGAACTAAAGTATCAAAATCAAAGCACCTTCATCCTAAATAGTTCTGAATAGTGCAATATTTTGAGAGAAATGTGATACTGAAAGTTGCTCTTTATGTTAATTTATGTCCTCCTGGCTACGTATATCTCTGTAGCAGCATAATGCAGCTTGATTACATCCCTCAGTGAAGTTGGAAGTTAAGGACAATTAAGGTTGTCATGGTTTCGTGATTTTTGGTTTTCAGTATTCCACATCACAACATCATGTAGTGCACTGGGAGTTAAAGTGTTAAAGCTCCAATTCCGGGTACCTATTCCCCTATGCGTTTACGTAAGTAATGGGATTTGGTCCTTCCGGGTGAGGCAGTCTCTTATTGCCTTGCAGTGGGTGCTGGAGAGTGCTTTCCAAGCCATTCCAAGCTTTTCAGGTTTGACTCGGTCTCAGGAACTCTCTCTCTCTCCTATCTTATTTGATTTATTAGTCTCAATTTCAATTAGATTGTATTATATTGTGTTATCTTGCATTCTTATATCATAGTAAAATAAGTTTTTTCCTCCATAGATCATTGCCGCTGTTTTTTCTTCCTTCCTTGAGCCCAGTTCCCATCTCCCTATCCCTTTTCCTTTTCCCTTCCCACTTTGGGGCCGGGGGGTGGGAGAAGGAGAAGCCTACTGCTCCTCTGTCATGGGCATAGATTGATCTAGTTAACCCTGTGACAAATGTATATTAATGTTATGGAGTCATGTCCCTAAAGTAATTAAACTATCTAAAGACTAAGGCCAGGAATCTGATGTATCTGATGTAGTAATTATTTCCACAGGTGTTTATCTGAATCCCTGCTCACAGGGGCCTGTAACATAAAATACATTACATAATACCAGACAACAACAAATATATAAGATTTTTCAAAAATGGCTAAATGGCAAATATACAGCCAGATTGTTCTCAGTGTGAGCAAGGTGACACTGTTACTTTAGACATGCTGCTATCAAATTCATTTCACTCAACATGAGGTTAAAAATTATCTAGATAGCTATCAACAAAAAAATGGCTTTGTTACTTCACTGTTGCTACTACTCTGACACAAGAGTTTTATGTCCTCAACTGATTAAAGGACTCTTTTGAAGTTGAGGGCCAAAGTGCTTTACTCCGAAGGATCACTTCAAGGTGCTTGGAACAATGAATATACAGGTCCACTAACACAGGGCCAGTCTGCCATTTTAGACCAATGGTGTATAATGTTCACAGGTAGATATTTACTGGGATCATGCTATGGGGCCCAGTCTTACTGATTGTGCTGCATGTAGCTGCTGAGGCAAACTAGCAGTGCCAAACATAGCCTGCGCCAGCTGTAGCATGGTTAAGTCAGGGCTTGATCATCATAGCAGTTTGGAAAGTCACATTCAGCATTTGATCACTGCAGCTCATAAGCATCAGACTCATCGTAATTTAGGTTGGAAGGAAATTCTGGAGGTCATTTGGTCCAGCCCCCTGCTCAAAACTTCCACTTTCCTCTCACGCTTCAAAGTTAGATGCAAATTCAAAGATGTTCTCTGAGCTTCATGGGCTAGTGATGTGAAAATAAGGGAGTATGAGAGTATGAAGGAAGAGAATTCTCAATCAATTCAGTTGCCTAAACATTAAATGTCCAGAGGCATATAGAAGACCAAGGTTAAATTGTTGGCCTAAATATTAGTAGTTAACCAGTTGACGGTCTCTGAGAAAAACATCTGAGAGAAAAAACAAAAACAACAACAACAACAAAACCCCACAAAGATAAGAAAGATGGCAATTCAGGAAGATGGAAGATTAGCCTGGATGCTATGGAGATTATCACTTCCCCACTTCCCCAGCTGACATATGTCTGATGCCTGATCAGCAGAGTCATCAGATGTCTATCTTACAAGATTAAGAACATACTAGTTAAACCTACAACTACAGTCCAACTTTTTGCTGGCTCTACTAGCCAATAAATAAGGTCATTGTTAGGCAATCATAAATTGTGTATGTCTTTGCAAGTTGTCTGCGCAGCATAAAATACCTAAAGGTTTGTAAGCTTGACTCCAGAAAGGTCTTCTTTGGCTATAGCATTTGCTGTCTGCATAAGAATGTCTTCAAAACCTGGGAAGTTTCAAAGGGCACAAAACACCTTTTAGTAGGAAAATAAATCAAGACATTATTCTTTCTTGTTAACAGAGAGACTGATGTTATTTTGTAGCGGAGTGGATATGAAAGAAAACTTTTGCCATGAATCTGTATTAGGTTCCTCCCAAAGTCTTTTACCATGGCCTTGTATTTTTACCAGACAGAAATCTCCTTTTTCCGTAGGATTAGTGTGATAAATGTGTTTCACTGAACAATTAGCATGCTGTGCAAGTCTTGGGATATATGGGCCTGGATGGGTGCAAACACGCCATCCTATTTTAAACTCATCAGAGACGTGCAGTTTGACCCAGGAGCTACATGACTACAGTGTCATATCTCAGTGTCAACCCAATAAATTCTCCAGAGAGTGAGGAGGAACCTTCTTCTCTTTGTCTCTCTCTGTAGGCATATCCTATTGTATGTATGCTGTAAAATATGGACACCAAATATAGTGTTTTTTCTTCAGTTTATTTTCTCAGAGCCTGACAATTACTTCTAAAATAAAACAGGGGCTTATGAATAATACGAGTAATTTTTCTGCTTGTCTGTGTCAGCAATTGCTAATGTTAGTTTTGTTTGTAGTGTTTCATACATTCTTATGCAGAACTACTGTAACACAGTTTATTTGAAGCCAGAGGGATTCCCCATGGAGAAATCTCTCAAGTGTCAAGATCAGATAAACAGTTCAATGCAAGACACTAGCTATGCAGTTAATAGGTTGTATTTTTGTCTTCATGGACATCTACAAATACAATATAAAAGGAAAAAACTCACCATCCTCTATGCCACTGAAAGACTAGAAATAAATAAATCTATAAAAGACTTTCTGAATGTCACTTCAGCTTTTCTCATTCCACTGTTTCATATACTGAGAAGAAAAACAAAAGAAAAAGAACAAGTAATCAAAATTTAAGAATTTGTGATGTTAATATTTTATTATGCTTTATATTCAATAATAAAATATTTTTGAATGATTTTTTTTCTAAAATTTCATTACAAGCAATTATTTTCTTTGACAACAATAACACTTGAAAATCCATAGCAGAAAATAATAATAAAAAAGTATCAACCTTTGTCAGCAGAACAAACCCCAAAGGCTAGATGATGAACAGGTTCTAAAAACATTTTGCATCTCATGATTTTATACAATATGATTTACAGAAGAGAATCTGAAGTGCTTTGCTTAGTATGTTTTTCTTATAACTACTGTATGTCATTGACAACTGACAGAGATATCAGATGTTTGTGACAGTATAATTTCCACTACAGACATTAGTTTGAATTACTGGGAAAAAAAGCTTTCTGAAGTACTATTCTCTTTTGTTGTAATTCACTTGCTGTGAAATGAATCATCTTATTGATAAAGGTAGTAATCTAACTATGAACATGAAGAAGATTCTCCTTTGAGTGTGACTGGATGCAATCTGCTGTTATTAAACCTTTCAATAAATAAATACAGTGGGTTATGTTAAACTAACGTGTAGATCCTTGACTTAAGGGGAAAGAGAAGCAGAAGAGAGGGGAAAGAGAAGGGAAAGGGAAGGGGAAGGGATGGGACCTGGGAAGTCCTTCTCTCATCTGATATAATTTCTCACTAACTAAATCTCATAAGAATTGATGACTGATTAGCCTTATATATGCTTTGCTAGGACTAGCAGAGTGGACTATAGGACAAATGTCTCCATGAACACTGATTTTATTTCTCCTTTTTGCATATTCTCCAGTTTCATTCTCGTTTGGTTTGGTTTTAGTTATCTGATCTGAAGAATCAGATCTGGGAACAGCCATGCAACCATGAGTTTCACTGCTTAAGCTTCCATCTGAATGTGTATGAACAGGATCTATAGTCAAGCACACAAAGCACTCAAACTAAGTAGCAGTAATATTTTGAAAAATATTCATATCTTTTCTATGAAGACTTACTCTGATTCCCAAAGTGGATTCAGAAAATTGCTGGTGGTCTGTAGAGATCTAAGGTAATGTCTGCACCAATTTATGAGGCAATACTGAATCAGATTTTAGAAGGAAAGGCTCTCAGGAAAAACTAAGGATGATGATATAAAGTAATTAGACAATAGCAGAGAGTAGTCTGACTGGACCAACATTTTAGGAACTTGTAATACAAGTTCTCGGTTTTGTCAGTTTGTGTGTTGTTTGCTTGTTTGTTTTTCTTTCTAGTTTGGTTTTGTTGTGTTTATTATTAAGATTATGAATTATTATTTTTAAGATTATGAAAAGACATTATGTGAGAACCTGTTTTAAATTTGAACTGAAATCCTGCAATTTTTATCTTAATTAGAATTTCAACTTTTTCTAGTCCAACTACACTGAGGTAAGCATACCTTAAAAAAAATATCCTCAAAGGCCATCCACATCCTTAACTTGAGGCTCCCATGTTATTACCTCTCAGAAAATGTATTGCCACTGTATTTCTTAGTGAGAATACTGCTCCTTTCCTCATAGTGACCAAGATTGTTCTAGTGTGATGGTCCTGTCCTTAATATCCTCCTGGTTAAAGCAGTGGCAAACCCTAACCCTGAACCTCCCATTACCCTGCTCCATGAGCTACAGAAGACTACTCAGATGGTACAAATACAGACTTCTGCCTCCTGTTCACCTCTTTTCAATATCCTCAGAAAGGGACATCTGCAAAGGACAGCTTTAGTGATCTCTGAATGATGTTAGCAGCAGAAATGAAATATTTTGTGTTAAGTCAGAGCGCTCATGCACAGAAACTAGAAATTCTTTCTTGTTAACTGGAAAACTGACCTGTCTTTTAGCCTACAGTACAATAACTTGTGTCCACCTGATATTTCTTCTGATAAAGAATAAAAAAATTGCCATTTGAACCTTGACACTTTGTGAGGGATCCCAGTAGCTACATCTCATCAGGAGACATGACACATTATGACACACTGACAGAAATGTCCAGCAAAACATAGCTTTTGCAGAACTTGGACTCTGATCAAACAACTAGCAGTTTTTATTTTTTCCTTCTTCTTGAGTTGTGCCTGCAGAGCTGATAAAGTGTAAGTCTGTCTGAACACCTCATCTGGAGAGTAATCCAGACACACACAGCACTGTATGGGATAGATGTCTAATCCAAGTTGCTGACTGGGGTAGCAATAAAATGTTCACAATTTACATCAATTGTGTACTGCATAAAAATTGCGTGGGCTAGCTATTAGACGTTTTCTAGGTACTCCTCAGACCTGTAAGCCTGCAGATCTTTCCAAATAACTTCAAGCCTTTCTAATGTTAATTTATCTTTCAAAGTCAGTACTCCTGTATTTTGTATAAATAACATTCTTTCCTTCAGTTTTAAAAACAGTCTTTTTTTTTTCAGTATTGCCCATGCAGTTGCCTATTATTTTGTTAGCACTAAGCTGAGTGTTATTCAAATGAGAAATCAGAACAATACCTTGTCCAGAGCAAATGTCACATATTGTTTGCCAATCACAACATAGTTTGCTGGTAATATATGATTTCAGTTTTCTCAAAATGTTTGCAATTTAGACAAAATGCAAACACCAGTCAAAGCAAGATGTTCTTACTAATCAGAAATAGCAAAGTCGTCACTTTCCTAGATAAAGTGGCATAAAGTGACCATGCAGCACAGCTGGTAAATGAGTTTAAAATATTTCTGTAAACAACAAAAAAAATCTGAAGTTTCTTCAGGAGCCACTAGGAATGAAATTTTTCAAAACATTATTAAATATCTGAAATGTTATCTAGGGCAATAATTTTTAAGAGTTATAGCCTTCTGAGAACAATTCTATGAAAATAAATGGAGAAAAAAGCTGTAAAGACAGCAGGTGACCCACTTGGTAGATTAATGAGTTTTGGAGATCAGAATTTCAGTTCAGTTTGTATGTCCAATAAGTGTTGGGATTGAATTGCTGAATTCCATTCAAATATATATATATACATATATATACATATATATTTAAAATGGGGCCAGAAAAAGAGCATGGAAAATTTGACAGCAAAAGTTTTCACCTTTCTGCTTTTATTAAAACAATAACTTCTCCCAAACAGTTTTGCTTTTTGCTTTTAATGATAAGCGAAAAGAAGACTAGGGATTGCAGGCATATTTGATTCTGAAAACATAATAAAGCATAATAAACTTTGTAGTCTCTTCAAGTTTGGAGTTACATTTTGAATCATCCACTTCTTTATCTGGTTGGTGAGCTCACATCTTTATTAATGGGAACTGCATATAGTGTGTTCCTGGTGCGATCTCAGAAGGATCACATAGAAATAACGTCATTTCCCAGCTGGCTATTCCAATAGCTGTGCTTATGCAGCTTGAAATTGATTTAGCTTTCACCACGATGTTCTGCCAGGATAGATGCAAGATGCTGTTCAATATTAGGTCTTTCTGAGAAGCACAGCTTTCAGGGAACTTACTTACACTTGAGTGATTCTGATTAAGGATATTTTTCCTACAGGAATTATCTTATACTTTTTTTTTTTTTTACTTTTTTTTTTTTTTAATGAGATCTTATCTTATTTCTAACCTTTACATATCACATGACACTAAATGAAGATGTCAAAGAGTCAGATGGATCCATGAAAAAAGGCTCACATATATGAAAGTAAATCAGGAAATGATCTTCTAGGACAAGATAAGAAGAGTAATTCCTTCCTGATAGCATAAACCCTAACTAGAAGCTGTTGTCATTACCACTGTGTTTTATAAAGGTGTAACAATGTATAGAGTATATAAAGACATACTTCCAAGATATGAGAAACTTGGGGTGAATATCAGGAAGAATTTCCTAGACAATGAGCTAGAAATATGGTTGTTCTAGTTGATTTTCTGTATAGTGTACCCCATGTATATATACAGCTACATGACTACTGAGCATCTCTGAAGTGTTAATGTGCTTGGGGTATATGAGGTTTGCAGCACATAATTTTAAAACTCTATCTGGTTTTCTCATAGATTGTAGAGAGAAGACTGTAAAACTCCAGTGGCAATCCTGGGATACTGATTTGATTTTCATTCTGGTAAAATAAACCGTATTTAAGGTTCAATATTTTCAGTGTTGCTGTTTGATGCAAATGTTTTCCAAGCCCAGAATGGAAATTATATCTACCTTCTATCTAACAGAGAAAAAAGGATACTGCATGTAAGGAAGTAGATGGGGAATGGGAAGATGGGAGAAGGTGATAAATAGTCCAAGTGTGTGATACATATCTCCCTGCTCAGGTACCACTTAGAGCTGCCTAGGTAACGTGCCTTATATGGTTATTTTATGTTATTAGAGAGAACGTGAACCAAAGAGTTAGCTTCGTGGGGGTCAGCAGATTACTACCTTATTTTTCCTCTGAAGAACTTCAAAAGCTAACTTAACTCTCCCTCTAACAATAACTTGCCTCCATATACATCTTGACAATATGTGAAGAAAAAATGATATCAGTGAAAAAGACAAAATTTCATGACATATTTGGCTGAAAAAGCACAGATTGAGTAGAATTTAGGACAAATGAAAAGGAAGATAGAAGTTTCCTCAAATCAAATGCTATGGGAAGGACAGAAAAGACTTCAGAGAACAAGGAGGAATGAGTCCAAGCTTGCACTTCCTGACACGTTGGACATTTTGACCTTCCCCTCTGCAAGGAGAGCATAAGAAACTATGCACAAGCAGTAACAAAGCAGTTTACTCAGGTTTAACTTAGTATTTAACACTTAGTAAGCAAAAGGCATGGCTTTAAAATAAGATTATTGAAAATAAAATATAAAAAAAGATATCAGGCTTACAGCTTTTGAAAGAAGATTGAGTACTTATTTAATAAACCTGAAAACATGCAATGGGAGATATAAAATACATACAGAATTAAATCAAGCAGGTACATTCATCACTGACAATGGAATAAATGCACCCAAGTACCAAACATTTATTTTAATGACCTAAGGCAGCATGAGGATAATGACATAAGATAAAGAATACTGTGAAAAGTTTTTCTGCTTTTTTTTTTTCTGTAGCCTGTAGCACAAGGGCAAACAGATGCTGGCACATAATAGCACTTAACTTGACACTTTTTTGACTGTGATGGAGAACTAAGGTAGAAGGGTGGTTATCCTCTTAACAGGTTAATTGCAAATCCATACATTTTAGATGGCCAGTCTTTTTTTATTGTGTCACTATTGGCAGGACAACATGTTATTTTGATTTTAAGTTCTCAATGTCCTCTATAAAAAAAAAAAAAAAAAAAAAAAAAAGGATATGCTTAAGAATTGATCATATTTTAAGATCTGAAAAGACACCATAAAGTAATTTAAGTTTCTTTTCTCCCAGTAAAACTGGTTTTAGAACTCTCGTGTAGTAAATAAGTCTGGATCACATAGGATTATTTATCATTCTAAAATCCATAATGAATTTAAGAGCCTAAATGTTAAATTCAGAAATGGTTCTCGATTGGTATTATCTCTAGTGCTCTGTTTCCCTACCAAGTGTTATTTTCTTTGCATTTGCCTCATAGATTAATGTATTGCTTCAGAAGTTAATAGCTATTTCCAAATACTGTAAAGCTGACATAAGCAATTGAGTGTGATGGGTTTTCTTTTTTTTTTTTTTTAAAGGATCGTGAAGTTTTTGACTTTTTTGTTGCTCTTTGTAGTTTTTTTTTGTAGTTGTTTTTTCTTTGTTTTTTTTTTTTGTTGTTGTTGTTGTTGTATCTGTAATAGTCTAACATTCAAAAATAAAAACTCTTACTGAGAGTGCTGCTGGCTTTATTACTGAAGTCAGAATTCCCTGCAATTTCAAACTGTTGATGTAAATTCTGAATTTGAGGATTTAATTTAAGTTTTTAAATTATAGATCAGGAGGTAAGGGAATTAATCATGGTTCATATTCCTGTCTATGATAGCTACTTATCCCTTGAACTCACCCAGATTTAGAGAAACAGGTCTTCTCTTGGACAAAAATTCATCAAAGGTCTACAGAACTGAACTTAGCATTGTGGAGAAGTCTCACTTTGACCTCAGAATAAATGAAATGTTGAAATCAGAAGCTTAAGCAGAAAGCACACAGAGATAAATCTGTACTCTGGGCAGCATAAATAACTTTTTTGACCAACACTTCTAGCCCTATCAAAAATAAGAAACCATATGGGAGGGACTGGGAAATTCCAAAAGACTGTTTGATAGTTGGAGTTGACTCCAGCTTGATGACTGGGCTTTTAAGTTCTAATTTCCATTTTCTTCTTTTTGCTCCAGGCTTTACTTAAATGGCATTCTTTTTTGTGTTTGCTGTTAAGAAGACTAACAAGTCTTTTCAGCCTTAATCAACCCATTGTCCTTTGCATAGCAATACCATGCTAGTTTGTACAAATACAAATACCATATAAAAGCATCATAAATACTCTCTTTCACATCTCTGGCTTTGAGCAGTTAGCAGATACATGTTTCTAAATTATTAACTGCATATGACCTTCAGCATGTATGTAGAAACCTCAAAATCACATCTCCATCTCAATAGCAAGACCTAAGACTTCTGTCCCTGCAGTATTTATTCTACCTTATGTCCTAATAAGATTAATTGACACTCCAGCTCAGACCGTTTTAATTGTTGGTTAAGATTCATCCCATTTAACCTTCACCACTTGCCTGAATCAACAGCTACCATACCTTCAACGAGAAAAAATAGCTCTAGTTGTGGATTCAACCCATTCAACTTGAATAGCAGTGCATAAGAGGCTACCTGTCTCTATACAGGGAATCACAGGCAGGTATGTTCCTGACTTAAATATTTGAACTGTGCTCCCCATATTATGTGGGACTCATATGATTTACTGTGAGAGAAATGACCCACACTAAGATGACTATCAGCTGTTGGCATCCAGAAAACCTGAGAAACAACAATAATGTGAGCAGTGATGCATGGTAAAGGGAAAGCAGAGTTACTTTCACTATGTAGGAAAATCAATGTAACAAAACTCAGCAGGAGTGCTTTTGTGAGGAGACAGCGATTTTATTGAACAGCCTCTCCAAGCATCTTACTCCCTTCAGGTTATCAACAAAAAATCATAAAAATGATCTGCCCACCACCCCCCACACAAAATCAAAACAAAAGAAAAAGAAAATTCAACAGAAGGCAATATAGTAAAATAAAACATTATGAGTCCATCATGTAAAGAAAGAGTCAGAAAGTTACTGAAAACTACTTCTTGGCTATTTCAATTCTATTTCTATTGCATAATTAAAAAAAAAAAAAAAGACATTCATCAGTATCAACAGTTTGGAAAATGGAAAGGTTGTAACATCACATACATGATGGAATACATGCTTTATGCATGGTATTTGGAAAAAAAACATGAGAGCACACCAGGAAATCAGAGAATAAACAATAAAAAGTGACACAAAAAGAGATATTATATAACATAATATTGAAACTTATCTGAAGTGCAAGCACCCCTCCACCTACAGCTACTCCCATTGCCCTTGTGAATCATAAGAAGATGAGATGGCTAGAAGAGCTGGTTTTCATAAGAACCAACGTTGTGAGGGGTAAATGGGCTCTGTGGGTAATGGAGTTAAACCTGAGTGCAGCCTACTTGCAAAAGCTGTACAGATAGCTTGTGCTGTGCAGGGACCTAAAGGGTTCACAGTTCCTTTGAAAGTGCCCTTCTTTATTTTCCCCAGATATAACCTAGTAGACTTTCTGCTTCATATTCTCAGCTGTAAAAATGAAATAGCATTACACTGAGTGTGTATATAAATTCACCACAAACCCACATAAGGTCCCATCTTGAGCACTGCATCCATGTCTGGAGCTCCCCAAATAGGAAAGTTGTGCAGCTGTTGGAGACGATGCAGAGGAGGGACATGAAGATGATCAGAGGGCTGGAGCACCTCTGCTATGAAGACAGGCTGAGGGAGTTGGGTTTTTTCAGGCTGGAGAAGAGAAGGCTGATATGAGACTTCATTGCAGGCATCCAGTTTTTAAAAGGAGATTATGAATAGGAAGAGAATCAACTTTTCACAAGAATAGACAGTGGTAGGACAAGGGGAAATTATTCTAAGCTCAAGGAGGGAAAGTTTAGATTGGATATCTTGGAGAAGTTCTTTATACAGAGAATGGTGAGGTGCTGGAACAGGCTGCCCAGAGAGCTTGTGGATGTTCCAAACAACCTTGAAGTGTTCAAGATGAAGTCAAATGAGGCCCAGGGCAACCTGGTCTATTGCTGGACATTGGTGGCCCTGTCTGTGGCAGGGAGGTTGGAACTTGGTGATCCTTGGGGAGCCTTGCAAGCCAAGACATTCTATGATTCTATGAAGTTGAGATTATACTGGGTTAAGGAAAATTAGTTAGGTTAAAAGTTACATGCCTTCAAGGGGTGCTGAATTGTCATTGTAGATTTGACCTTGCTAGGCCAGGTTCTCACTGCTGATAGCTGATGCTTTTTCTGCAGACTTAGACAAGTTAGTACAGACAGCAGGTCACCTGCTTTTTTTTCCAAATAACATTGTTAGCTCCCCTACCTCTGGAATGTGTGACAGCAAATTAGGATGGTAAACCACAAATTAATAAAGAAATGCAGATTGGTGGATGGAGTTGTAGCCAATGAGACGATCAAACAGAGCCAGCCAAATGTCCTCCAACCTTACCCAGGCCTTTATCAGAAAGACCACCAAACAACAACTAAGAGATATGCATGTGTAAATGAACTGACACTCAGGGCAGGGGGGGATGTCAATCATCCTTGGGACTCGTAATAGCCCAACCTTTTCTTGGACATCTAATGCATATGTAAGCGGCTTGCTCTTTAAGCATGTGCCTTTCTTGCCCTCTGTTATGCAAGATAGGTGGGAATACCACCTCTGCATCCGGCATGTGTGCAGCACTGTTTAAACATACCTGCTTTGTAACTAGTCTGTGGTTATAGAGTTTGATTTCCACACATCAGTACCTCAGCTGTAAGTTAGATGCTTAAATGGTCTGAATAGTCATTCCCTGGCAGAGTGTATTTCTCTCCACTGAGTATAAAGAGATTCTAACATGACTTGCTCAGGCTCAAACATCTATCTTTCTGACATTTAACTTAGGCAAGTGACTCCTGTGCCAAGGATGTTAAAAATCATGCTAATGAGTTGCAGTAAACTACTGGGAAAGAGAAATTTCATTTGAGTTTCACCAAAAGGCATATTTTGACCTAAATGATTTCCTTCAGATTTGAGTTGCAACTTCTTTTCTGCATGGTCAGAATACAGCATCATTAGAATACAGAAATGGACAGTGAACAAATAAAGGGAATTAAGAAAAGATTCAATGCCAAGTTCATTAAAGTCTCTGAATTGTGAAAAGAAATATTCATTTCTGTTTGCTTTCTAGTTGTTTTGTTGTTTTTTTTTTTCTCTTTTCCCATTCCTATACTCTTCCTTATAATACAATAAATAAATCAATGTTTTTACATAGTTGCAAGATGTTCTATTGTGCTCTCTAAAAAGTAAAACCAGGAAGCTAACAACACAATTTCAATATTCAGAATAAAACTGAGGTTTGAAAACCCTGCAAGAAAAGCCACTAATAAAGTTATTTGTAGATGTTGTGCAGATCAATGCAGTACCTGCATGCTTCTCTAGTTGTCGTATATCCAATAGCACAAGCTTTGAAAAAAAGATTAATTAGCAATTGTGTAAGACATAAGATGTTTCTTCAGAAAAAAAAATGTTGTCGATTGCAAAGTATTACATAAGTTAAGGTAAAACCTGCAGCCTGATAATGCTGTACGTGTTCTTCATCAGTCTGTTACTTAATGCTTATTGTTCTCCATTTTCAGAGTGAACAAGCAGATGAGGAAAATGAGTCACAGAAGTACACAAGGGAGATAACCTAATGTCTCCTGCAGGGAGAACTGCCAGGCTGTGTGTGGGGATGGTGCAAGATTTTGTGTTTCCCCCCACACCTCCTTGCTCCTCCTTGTGTTTTTTTTGTGGGTTTTTTTGTGTGTATTTGTTTGTTTGTTTGTTTGTTGTAGAGGAAGGAGGAGGCGAGTTATATATAGTGTGTGAAGCTTAAATGGATTTTCAATATCTTAAGTGGAAAGAAAGAATCTCTGGCAGTGGGGAGGAAAGAAGAGAGAATCTGACAGAAATTTCAGATAATGGGCAAGTATTGCAAGCTTTAATCAAAGGGAATGTCCTGTAAAATCTAAATCCTTGACGGGTTTCAATTTAAGGACCACAGTCATGATTTAATATGAAAGACTTAGTGAAGCAGAGAAAAAAAAAAAAAAAAAAAAAAAAAAAGAAAAAAAGCTATTTAGAAACAAAAAATTGGTGTAAAACAGACAAAACAGACAGAAAATTATTTAATCCAGAAATGAGAAGAATCTGTCAAAGCAGTTACAATTTGAGCTAATGTGGGAGAACATAGATGAAAATTCTAGCCAGTTTAAAGGTACCTTTTTTTTTAAATTATTACATTATGTAGTATTCTATGAAGCTAGACTTAATGACTCATAGGGCCCTATTCTTGCCCTGTTATCTGAGTTCTTAAATACAGTGGCACATGCTCAATCTCAAGTGGAAACTGCTCTTTTCCATCTAGAATAACAACAAAACATCTGTATTTTTTATTGTTTTCTATTTCAGAGGGAAAGGTTAACTACTTAAATTGTGAAGAGAAGTGCAACAATAAAAAGTCTGGTGTGCTGACATGATAACCTATGTGTGTGGTTTCAAGCAGTAATGTGTAGTTCTAGGTGGTGGAAACTGTATGGTGTCGTGTTAAATATAAGGGTGTTGATTAAAGATAACAAGTGGGAATATCTACTTCAGCCTTCTACTGTTTAGGGTGCTGATTTCCCACCACTATAAAACAAATGAAAGATTTGGCTAGTTCTGGTAGACCTGAAATGTTAATAGAAGTTTTATAGAGCTAATTGATGGATTCTACTCCTGGACTCCAGTCCCTCTCATTAAGCCATCTATCACTGTGTGCCATGGATGTGAATTCCAGCAGCAGTTTAAATGCAAGCCTTGTAATCATTTCCCTTATCCCTCTGAAGTACCCGATCTGCCAGCTGTAGCTTTCCTTTTGCTCTCTATTGAGGTTTTGAAGAGCATTAAGGGGAACACGGCTGTGAAGCCCTAGCAGGGAAAGGCTCCAACTAGAGCACCCTGATGTCAAACACTACCTGCTGATGGCATCCCAACCAGGTTTGATTGCTGTGCAAAATTCAGCTGGGCAGAGACAGGAAAATTCAGCTTTGGAAGTCATACACATTATCTCATCTTTGATGTTATCTTGACAGATGAAGCAAATGAGCAGTAGCCTCTGAATTAGGAAATAACTCATTAGCAGCTCCAGCTGACATTATCTGCACATACAGTGCTGTATGTTATGTTGTTACAGCATGTGATCTCAGAATAAAATTCTTCACAGAAAGTGCACAGCTGTATTTTCGAGTATGGAGCACAAACTATAACAGTTTCTCTCTGAACAGTGGATGAAGAAGTTAATTTGGTTAGGACTTCATGAAAATTCATCCTCTACCAAACTGTATAACTCCTGGCAGATAATTTATTTTTCACAGAATCATAAAATCATTGAATTATTAAGGTTGGAAAAGTTAACTAAGACCATCCAGTCCAACCATCCACCTACCACCACCAATATTTTCCCACTAAACCACGTCCCTTAGTACAGCATCCACACATTTCTTGAACATCTTCAGGGATGCTAACTCAATCATCTCCCTGGTCAGCCCATTCCAGTGCCTGACTACTGTTTTGGAAAAGAATTTTTTCTAACATTCAGCTCAAACCTTCCCTGGCACAATTTGAGGCTATTCCTTCTAGTCCTACTGATAGTTATGCAGGAGAAGAGGCTGACTCCCACCTCACCACAAACTCCAGGTAGTTGTAGAGACCAGTAAGGCCTCCCCAGAGCCTCATCTTCTCCAGACTAAATGATCCCAGTTCCCTCAGCGCTCCTCATAAAGCTTGTGCTCCACACCCCTCATCAGCTTTGTTGCAATTCTCCAGACATGCTCCAGGGTCTTGATGACTTGTAATGAAGGACACAAAACTGAACACAGTATTCAAGATGCAGCCTTCATGCACCTCATCAGAGGTGAGTACCATGGAACAATCACTTCCTTGCTTATTCTAGCTACACTATTTCTGGTACAAGCCAGAACGCAATTGGCCTTGGCTACCTGGGCACACTCCTGGCTCGTGTTTAGCAGAGCATCAACCAATACCCCCCACATCCATTTCCTCCACTCATTCCTTCAGCCACTCTGCCCCAAGCCTATAGTGTTGTCTGGGGTTGCTGTGGCCAAAGTGCAAGACCTGGCACATGGTCTTGTTGAACCTCATCCCACTGACCTCAGCCCAATGATCCAGTCTGTGCAGATCTCTCGGAAGGGCCTTACTACCCTCAGCCTGATCAATGCTTTCTCCCACCTTGGTGCCATCTGCAGACTTACTGAGAGTACACTCAATTCCCTCAATGTCCAGGTCATCAACAAAGATATTAAATAGAACAGGCCCCAGTGCAGATCTCTGGGGAACACCACTCATGATTGGTCACCAGATGGATTTAACTCTGTTCACCACCAATCTCTGGGCCCGGCTATCCAGACTGTTCCCAACCTAGCCAAGTGTGTACCTGTCCAAGCCACAGGCTGCCTGATTCTGCAGGAGAATACTGTGGGAGACATTGCCAAAGGCTTTGCTAAAGTCTAGGTGGACTACATCCACAGCCTTCCTGGGTCACTTGATCATAGAAGGAGATCACATTGGTTATGCAGGACCTACCTTTCACGAATGCATGCTGGCTGAGCCTGATCCCCTGGTTGTCTTGCACATGCCACATGATCTCACTTATTGTTCCCCAGACCCTCCTTGTGACACTTCTTGTAAATGGAAGTCACAATTGCAAGCCTCCGATTCTCTGGGACCTGTCCAGTTTACCAGAACCACTGACAGATGATGAAAAGTGGCTTGGAATCACCTCCACTAGCTCTCTCAGCACCCTCAGGTAGATTCCGCCTGGCTCCCATTTTGTCAAATAATTCTTGATAAATGAACAATGCATACACTTCAAAATTTTCTGGCAGCTAAAGCTCACTAGTAGAATCTGGGCTACATCTGAAATGCATGTGTAGTGTTACACATGATTTACTGTTTTTCATAATTTCAATTTCTTCAATAGGAACCAATAAATTACTTTTGTTACATTTCTAGCAATCAGAATGAAAATAATAATAATATAAATATTAACCATATAAACTGTTTTTATGTTTACTTGTTTATTTCAAAATACTAATTTGGTAATACCTCTTTTTTACTTTTGGATTTTGAACAATTCCAAATTCTTTTTCTTTTCCTCTATATTCTTGAGATATGAGAAATTGATTTTTTTAATGAAAGAAAGGATTCTCATGAATTTTTAAGTACCATTAAATATCACAAATGAGTCTTACTCTAAAATTACATAGATAAACTTTAGCCACTTTGGGATAACCCATCTAAGCAGCACATCTTATTGCATATATTTATTCTACTGAGTGACCGCTAAAATATAGAGAAATAACTTTTAGTATGGGCTATTACTGACCACAATAGAACAGTGCAATTTTAGTAAGTTATTTGAGCAAAATTGCTTCTGTATTTAAACATAACTAATGTACAAATACTGTGAATAAAATTGAAAAATTTCAGCACCTTTTCATATTATTGGAAGGCTATTTTGAGAATGCTTTTGTTAAGAAAAGCATTTGATTAAAAATTATGTTTATCCTACTGTTTCTTTTCCCTTCAAAATTCTTCATATATGCAGGAAGAAAGGCCTTCTCAGGTAGGTAGAAACTGACATAATAAGTACTTCTGTTCAAATTAAAGCCCTGAATATGACTATCAGCATTTCCATCATGAGTACACATTATAATCAGGAGACTATTTGGATTGTCTTCTAATGTTTTTTTCTACCCTTAAGCATCCTTCTTTTCAGAACAGATTCAGACTATAAAAAAAGTTTTGAATTAAAAAAAGGTGCTGTTGACAGCATATGTGCTAAAGTATGCAATGATAGAATCAGTCATATTTTAGTCCTGAGTTTGTAGGGCAATAAAAATAAATTAAAATAGCAGATATAAGAATAAATACTTTAAAAATATTAAAAAAAAAACATAAGTATACATAGATACATTAAATACTATACATTTTATAGATACAGTTATTCTAGCACAGTGTAAATTTAGATTTCCAAGAAATCTTACACTGCACAGTGTTTTCCCACTGGAAACATAATGCTGAAAATGCATGGCAAGTTTTTAAAACATCTCAGTGAGTACACTAGCAGAAGATCTCAGTCATACTGGGGCTGAAAAGCAAAACAGAATTTAATAGTAGATGGATACATTATCAGCTAACTGTAATTTTAAACTTCCATTTTGCAATTTTAAATTGGAAATTCAGATTATGATCACTTATTTGAGAAAAAAAAATCTTTTTGTCAAATGAAAAAAAAAAGGGTTATGAATTTCTCATATTTTCTTAGGAATTTAGAGACAAAAGTGAAAGCTTTGCTAGAAAAAGAATGTACTTATTTAAATTTCTAAAGGATAGGAACAAATATTTTATATATAAAATATATATTTTTATCTATAAATGTAACTCTAAACCACATATGGTTGAGAGTCACAGTTCTTAATGTTCTTAATAATCTTGGCAAATGGCTGCCATCTGGGAAAATAAAATAAAATAAAACAAAACAAAATAAAATAAAATAAAATAAAATAAAATAAAATAAAATATATATTTCACATACATATTTTGACTTAAACTTCTACTATTGGAAATTTCCAATACTTTTTAGTAGTGGAAAAGCAATTATATTAATAAATAATTATTGAAAGTAATAAAGGCACATTGCAAAAGTATGAGGTGATAAATATTTTAGCTCACAGTAGTTTCTACAGAATAATATATGTTATATATATATTTATAAATGTTTATATTTCTATTGAAAATATAACATTATTGGAATATTAAATTCTATGATATCTACTGAAAATAAAGAAAAAATATTGTTTCAAAAAAGACTGAGAAAATCTTGAAAACATTTGGTGTGCTGAAGTGCTTTGTTTTTCACTACTGCTTGAAAATATTCTTGAGTTATGTCCTGTTAATGCTTATTATGAACATTTGTTTCTGTGAATTTACAAGTCATATTTTTACTTGCTAATGTCTGTCAGTCAGACATCCAATATTTGGGGGAAATAGTATTTTTGCAGTACAATGGAAATATCAACACAACTCTTCTGGCTTAGCTAGCAAGAGTGTCACTATCAGAGACTATATTTTATGGAGACATTAAAGGATGGGCTCAGTTGAAAAAATCTTTGCAGCATCTGGGATCCAAAATACTTATGTAGCTTAAGCATTCTGAAAGTAAAGTTACATGAAATGGCTGAACTCACCTGTAAAGAATGTTTCGTTTGTTTTCCCCTTGCCCATGCTCACTTCCCTTCTTCAATGCATTTTGCCCACGCCCAACTTTTCCCTGTCACATTAACCCTGGTGGTTGACAGATGCTTTCTTAACTGAAAGAATTCAGCTCATTATTCCTGAAGAAAAGTCATCCTATTCATTTATTTGACCATAAAATATTTATTATTTATTCTATTTTTTCTTTTTATCTTTATTTATTTATTTATTTATTTGCTTGTTTATTTATTTACTTGTTCATTGCTGGGAATTGACTGAGCATTTAACCATTAAGTTTAACTCTGGAGATTTCAGACATCTAAGAAGTGCTACAGTAGTGATATCCTAAATGAGAACTAACTGTATTAGCACACTTTTTGGCATATTAGGGTTAGGAGGTTGGGCAACAGTGTGAATTGGGATGAAATAAGCCCTTATCTTCTTCAAGATGTTTCTCTTATGAAAAGTCTGATCCAGTCTAAGTACCAAGTTCTATCCTAGTGCAGTTCACAGGCAAACAGGCAAGCTTTTCATTAAGTAAGTAAGCTGCAAGCTGCAGTGGCTCAGGAGCTGTTCCATTTTCTGTATAGCATTGCTGTTGCAAAGCAATGGAAAAGAATATGGCTGAATGATACCTGCTTCAACCAGTTACTGGTTCATTCACAAAAGCATAACTGCTGAGATTTCTTCTCTCTCTAAACACTATCTAAGATACCTTTCTAACTAATAAAATAACACCACCATAGTTGATGAATATCTGGGGGACAGGAGGCATGCATATGAGAGAACTGTCATTGCACTGAGCAATCTAGGCCAATTTCTGACCATGCCTGGAAAGCATCGTTTGACAGCAAAGAAAAAAAAAGCTATGATGAGTAGCTCCTTTCAAGAGCAAGAAGAACATTTCAAATTGTAAAAGATGAGATGTTTTTTTGTTCAGGATATAAAAATCAGTATCAGTATTATTTGTATCACAGTGGCTGTAAAGATATCCATGCAGAACCACAGCATATCTTGGAGACTGTGCATAGAAAATCAAGACATATTAGAAGAAACACATAAATACACAGGGTAATTAAATTCCACATTCATTTCCTTTAACTATTGCTGTCTAAGAATTCGGTGTCTTCTATGAGGTAGTTACTTAAATTCTCTCTGTAGGACAAGTACAACCAGTCGTGTTCACAAACTCCTATGAGCTGTGGAATGCAGTGTGCACATCTTTTATCCTACTGTGTGTACTATGCAGTTAGTAGTAGAGCATAGTACAGATGTCCTGCATTGAGTCAATTCTTACTGAACCTAAAAATACAAAACCAATGTACTTCCTTACAAGAATTGTTAAGTTTCTCTATAGAACCAGGTAACTGAAAAAGTGTACGTTTGCAGCTGAAATTCAGCCTCAAGCCACTGATCTATAAAAAGACATCTATGAGGCTGCTGAAGAATGTAAATATAGAGAAAAAGAATGAAAAAGTACTATCTCACACACATGTGAAGCCAAAATCCCAGCAGTGAAAATGGAGTAAAAAAAAAGTGGAGTAAAAAAAATCCTACGGAAAGCACAGAACTTTGTTGAAGATACAAGACAAAAACCTTAGATTTTAAGTGCCAACAGAAAGGGGGTAGGAAACTATGAAGAAATATATTATCTTCTGTTGCAATTTCTTCTTGGACTCTAGGGAGCATAATTTGTGTGTTCTTAGTAAACCAAGAAAGATTACGACCCAAAGAAGTAGGTATCAATTTTTTCTCCTAGAGGAAATAGCCCAAAGAACCCTAAATTCGGGTAACCACATGGTTTAGGCAAAACAAACAGAAAAACTTTGGAAGAACACAGATAAAATACTTAATGAATTATAGCTTTTATCTACTCATTACATAATAATGGTACTGATTGATACATGTGGCTGCCTATGCTAAAAGATAAGCTGTCAGTGAATCTACATGTAAGATGTGAAATGAATGGGGTTTACAAAATTGCCTGCTTTATACTTCCTGTGTGCTGCAAAGTTGTTACTGGAGTATCAAGGACAAAATCCACTTGATACAGAAGATAATGATTTAAATAGGATCACTGTGAGGTCCTAAAGGCATTGACAGACAAATAATTGAAAAACACATTCAAAAAAACACCAAAAATTGAAAGAACAGAAAAGCTTTCCCCCTAGAAAACTAAATAGCAACTGTTAGTCGTGCAAAATGTGCTATACACCGTTCGAAAACAAGCCATTTTCCCTATCATAAGACAAAAAGAAATTGAAGCTGTGACAAGATTATTTCTGATAGCCCTAAAAATAAAAGAAGCATAACCAATTGAACCTTTGTTATCTGGGGAAAATGCACATCTGGGCAATCAAATTGTAGAACATGTTTCAATGACACTATAATCAAAATTAATCTCCATATGATCAGCTCAGTCTGAGTCATTTTTCCCTTACATTTGTATTTTAACTCCTTTTAGTAAGGGCATGAAATGAGAATGCATGATAATTAACTATGCTAATCTGCATGCTTTGCTCTAATAAAATAGGAAAGTAGCTTTGTGTGTTATAGCAGCTATGAATACCAATCCAGTTTGTCTGTAAAAGTTTCCCAGAACACAGGAATCATTTACCAAGGCTTCAGCCCAGAATCCTCTATTTTGGCTGTGAATAAGTGTAACTGGTCTTCCTCAGCACATATTGCTTTCAAGCTAATTTGCAGGAAGGCTTTCTAGTCAATAGAGCAATTCTTCTCATTACTGTGAGGTTTGTAGAGTGCCTGTCCTTGGTAGGATCTCTAATGGGATAAAGCTGCAAAAAAGCACCATCTGCCTTCAACAGTCCTTCCGATGATAGTGCTGGTAAGTATGCAGTTACCATTAGTGGCCAGCTGGCCTCATGCATTGTTATATGTTACAAATGTTTTAGAGCAAGACAATATAACATAAAATTACATTTTTTAAAAAACCATTGCGTGCTTTGAATAGTAAAAGCATCTTTAAAGCGAAGAATTGGCTGTGATTCTGAAGGCTGTACATCCAGGTTCATTTTTGTTTATGCAAGCCTTTTAATTCTAAATTTGGATATATTTCCTTTTTTCAAAAATGTAATAAAAAATAAAATGCCGATGGAAGAAAAATATCTTATATTTTGGATATGAATATAAACTGTGCACAGAATTTGGATCTTTGGTCCTTTGTTTTTGCATAATGAAGTGCAATTATTTGCTCAATATATCTTTGTTATAAAATTCGTGGTATGATAAATCTTTATGCAACAAAAGATAAGCCATTTTGAGATGGCATTTTACACTATTGAACACAAAATCATGTATATATAAAACAAACAAACAAACAAACAAAACCCCACAATGAATGCCTACAAGATAAACAGTGGAAAACTGCCACTTGGTAAACTCCAAAAACAGTAATTCCAAGTAATAGGGGAAATTCAAGGAATACGCTAATTTCTATTTCCCTTCTAAAGTATAATTTTCATCCTTTAGATGGTAGTGAAAATTATTATTGTTTTGACAATATTTTAAAAAATGAAAAGCTACCTTTTTTTTTTCCCCCCCACTAAAACACAGCAATTCATCTAGCACTGTTAAACCATTCCAGAAGCACTTACTGCCATTGCCTAGTCCGCTAATTCCTAACAATTAGCAAATGTTTGAAACTGCTGAGAGCTGAAAGCTGTAGACAGAAATTCTTTTCTTTTTTTTTAACTCACAATAAGGCATTTAGTGTTTAGACTATTGAAAAGAAAAATCAAGACTGAGACACAGATTAACAACTGGAGAGTAAGCCCCACATCACCCTCATTTTTTTCTTTTTCTCTGGTAGGATTTGTCAGTCCTGCAGTTCTTAGTCCTCGCTCGAGAAAAAAAAAAGCCTTGGAAATCAGCTGACTTACATACAAGCCAGTGAACTCTAACAAAAAGAAAGCTCAAAATAATAATAATAATAATAATAATAATAATTACTATCAAAAAAATTAGAAAAACGGGCTTACATTGTTCCAGAAATAAAAAAAATCTTTCCTTCCTTCCTCCCTTTGTCCCTTCCTCTCTAACAAAACAGTGAAATTGTGGTTGTTTCGAAAGAGAATAATTAAAAAAAAATTGTGGTTGGAAACAAACAAAGCTTTTCTTAATACTCAGGGGAAAAAGAAAGCATACACCTTTTAAAACTCTGCAGTGATGGCACAGGGTCAGTATTTTAGCAAGGTTTTGTTTGTGTTCTAAATATGCGTCACACCAAAAGTTTATGATCAATATTATTTTTTAGTAGATAACTCTTGGCTACTCAAACAATTGAGCCATTGTTAAGTATGCTCTAAGAACATGAGACATTATATTGCCATTGACTTCAGATATTGGAGCTTGCTTTCCTTTTTAACACTGAGGTGCCATGAGAAATAGTACCTCTACGGTACCAATTAGGGTAAATATATGCAGTTGCTTCAACCCACTGAAATTAATTGTAGAATTTGCTGCTATTTATTTATTTTCAGAAAAGCCCATAATGCAGTAGGTACATTCAAACATTTAAAAAGGCACATTTACAGCTTGTTTGTTTTTACATTCTAAAAATCTCTAGTATTCTGACTCTGAAAATAATGGTCAATGTAATGAACTCAGCTTCTCTCTGAAAAATATCCTGGCTAGGCCAAGATCTGATTTTATTGCTATTTTTTGCCCTGTTAATTAAGTAGTATTCTTACTGATTTACTGAAAAACAGAGCTTGAAATGGAAAGGATACCTCTGACTGGTTGAAAGCTGCCAGGAACTGCCTGGTATCTGAGAATTTCCTTGAAAAGTACACAAAATTGTCTTTTATGGGGGCACAGAAAAAAAAATGTAGTGTATTTCAATAGTCAAGCAACAAATTAGAACCAAAGTATTCTGAAAATGCTGTGAAATTATGGTGGAGTGTTTTCAATTTTTTGACACAGTGTAACCGGTGCTCAAGCCACACTGTAATAGGAGGTGTTTTCAATGATGTTATTCCCTTGTATGACTTTATCATCAAAGAAAAAAGTGTTTATTTTTACTGGATTACACATAAGCAATGACATGAACCAGTGTTGTAATTTATACTCCACAGGAAAATATTCTCTGTAAGTTTCACTCCTACTCTACATAATTTGAATTTTTTGAGTTTCTTGCTATTATCAAACTGAGCTCACATAATTTTCAGACAAGGTTCAGTGCTGTAGGAAAGGGATAAGCAACAACGAATAAGGATGAGAGTGTGGGATCACTCAATTCTCGTATTCTTATTTCATCATTCTATTTAGTCCATGGTTTTCCAGACTTGAAATTGAAAGGGAACTTGGCCATCCTTGGGTATCATATAAATCACAGATTATTGGAGCTGACTCATAAATTCCTGAATCATGTATTATTTTTTATTGATTTGGTTCACACACAACTGAAAGATAAGCTAAAAATATCTATTCTTGATTAAAATGTGGCAAGTGATAAAATTAAATTATTCTGGTATTAAGCATATTCTCCCTGTTCTGAGCATGAAACTTGCTATGAGCTTATTTCAGATCACAAGTATTTGAATGGGTGCTTGTTTGCTAAAGCTGGCATAGGAGTTTGCTTGCAAACTTTTGAGTTGCACACCAACTGTAAGCCAAAATAATGCATATGCTTGCCACCCAAGTGGCAAAGTTTTGTTTCTTTAGAAATTTAATGAAAGTCTTGCAAACAGAAAAAAATCCAGCATACCACCAGCTGTAACAGATCAGAAATATACTTCTGAAGTGTGAAATGTCTCTGCAGTATATGCTACCCAAGAACTGCAGGAGAAAAGTTACGTCTACTGAAGATCAGTGACTTCAGCACTACTTTTGGCTTAACTTTTCAGTGACAATATTGCACTTCAAGATCTCCCTTCATTGCATATGAGAGAAGAAATTGAAACAACTTGACACAATGACTTTCCACTCCATAGGGAAACTGTCATTTTTTTAAATCCAAAAAAGCAAGTATATTGCAGAGTGATGACAAAAAAATTGAAGTGAAAAAAGTAAGAATCAGATTTACATCACTACCCACTCCAAATATTCTATATTCACCAGCTGAAATTTTTTATGCATTTTCAACAAGTCACACAGCCATCAAAACCCTGTCTTAATTTATTTATTATTAAATCAGTGATACAAATTTATCTACCTACCTAAAAAGATAAGTAGAATATCCTACAAATTAGGGAAGCTATTATTTCCATGAGCCATGCGTTGTCTTTGAAGGTGTAGAATGGTATGCCTGACATGGTCTGGGTTATAATCAGCTCTTTTCCTCTTACTTTTCATAAAATAGAATAAAATAATAAATTAAAATAATAAAATAATAAAACAAAATTATGTAAAATAATAAAATAACAAAATTAATTTTATGCTCTGACAGAAATCCTCCAAAAACTTTGCAGACATCCCGCATCTTAATGTCTGTACAATTTATCAAGCAGATACAGTGCACCACACCAAGTTTCTTGTTTTCAAGCAGGTGTGATAACCTTGCAATTCTATTCTTACAGAACCCTTTTTTACAGATTACAATAGCATTGTTTCAGGTAGCTATCTCCTTTATGTGACATCTTGAGACAAATAAGTATAAACCTTGATGTCTGAGTTGTTTTGGGGGAACTTATGGCCAGTGTCTATGCTAGTAAATCTATTGAACAGAGGCTCATTTTCCTGCCTTCATGATAATAGCTTCTGCAGGGTCATAGCCATACAGCCAGGTACCATCTCTTACTTTTTCCCCTGAAGAATTGGCATCTATAAAGTCTCCACTGCTCTTCAACCCTATGTTGTGCTCAGAAATAACTCAGGAGGATGCTAGTTTGAACACCCCAAAACTATGCCCAGGTTTTATCCTACTCATGCAACTCTGTTTGAGTAACTGTAAGGATGGCTTGGGCCATTTCTCAGCCCTGAACCTCATGCACTTTAGATTACGAGACCACATATGACTGTAGAATAATTTGAGGGCACTGAGGAAAACACTGAGCTAAATTTTGAAACTAAGGTGTGACAGTATTAAAGTGGAAATGAACATATAAATGATGAGGCAACTTGTGAGGGAGGAAGAGAGATTTGTACACATCACTTAGTCTGGCTGTTAGCACCACTAGTTTAGATCAATAAAATCTATTCTCTTATTACATCTGTGGCTAGCCTTACATCTTCCCTTTCCAGAGGGGAATAAACACACCATCTGTTATCTTGTGTCCAAGCTCTCCATCAGCCCCTAGGTTGGTTTTCTTTGCCTTGTAGATCTCTGAAGAGAGATGTTTACAGACTACCATTACTCTAGTGCTCTACTCAGCACTTCCCCATGATGCTGTCTGGGCCTGTGGGTCCTCTACAGACAACTTTTTCAGTCTGCTTGTGGAGGAAGATCAGAGTGTCTATCACTTTTTTTATACTGGGCTGCAGCTTCTGAAAATATTGTCATCAGAGATAACAACTGCAGTGCCTGTGCTTTGTTATTAGACAACAGCTGCAGTGCCTGTGCTGTGTTATTATACTCATAGACATTTTTTTCACAGCTGTGAATGCACTGAAGTCCTGTGATCCTTTAGTAAAATATCCCATTTACATTTGCAGACTCAATTTGTTTAAACCAATTCACGCTAGCCCTGTTTTCAGCATGCTTCAGGTCCTGAGGCAGTCCATAGGTCAGTCTCCACTGCTGGCTCCTTTTCTTGCTTAATACTTGTTTCAATACTTGCTTGATACAAATATCTGAGTCAATTTATTAACCTGTTAAGATATTATCTCTGTTTTGGCTTGGTTTAGTTTGGATTCTTTTATTAGATTTTTTTTTTTTTCCTAGCTTAATGAGGTAAATCAGCTTGCAGTGCTATCAGACAAATACAAGGACAGGCACTGCAGCGGTGGCAGATCTCTGCAGAGCAGAAAAGGGATGGATGTTTAAGGACAGGATGTGGAAGATAAGAATAGAAACTCTCCTTTTTTCCTTTGGGAATCTGTTAAATACTAAGCATAGTTATAAAACTGCATCTTTAATTTCAAGGTAGGACTGTTATTCCTTGCTTCTTTTCCTCTGCTATTTTCCTTTCTAAGGATCCTTCTGAAGATTTCAACATTGTTTTTCATAATAACTAAGGACTTTGATGGTCTTAGTTTCTTCATATTATGCCTAAATAATTCTTTTTTTCTTTATTTTTCCTTCCATGGTTTCACTCACTTTCTTTACAAACATATCAGTTGTTTGTAGCTCCTAATTTTCTGCATGGCATTTCTCATCTCTGGAGAATTTTGGTTTTTCTTTCTATGTCTTCATCACTTTTGCTTTACTCTCCATGTGTTTTCTTCCACACATCTGCAGTCTTACATGCTGTGTCTTTTGTTGTCATCTTCCTTGCTTTGCTGACTATACCTATGGTTTTGCTCTTTGGTTACACAGTTGTATTACACAACTAAGTTGTTTCCTTGTATGCTTTGTTATTAAAGAAGTCTAGAAGCATGGCAACTTCAGCCCTCTTAAAAGTCCCTGTATTGTGACCATACCCATCACCATATGGCAGCAGTTTCAGGAGAGAAAAGATGCATAATTTTGATGCCCCAAACAGCACCTACTCAAAGCCTGGGAAGGTCACTGATTACTTTTTTTTTTTTCAACAAAAAAAATATTACAGCATGAATATTCTGTTTGTATTGGTTAAAGGTGAAGTTTTCAAAAGGAGTTAGGAAAAGTAAGGACATCTGACACCTAACAACACTCATTAATCCTCACCTATTCCTTTCCCGCTACTCTCATTATTCAGTTTTAGGATGGCTTCTGAGAGATCTGGTCCCTCAGAGAGCCTGATTCCAGACAATGTATCATAGCGTGCAGTAAATTAAATGTGTTCTCTGGATGTGTGTCCTTTCAGTGCTACAGAGCTCCTGTCTTCTGTGCTGTCCTTGAAATGCAATGTGAAATTAGCTCTCGATAGTGCAGCATGGCAGAAATCAATAACAGAATTATGCCAGTCTGTAGAACGGGTTGCTACAGCCTGGCAGCCCCGGTAGCATCTCAGTGCATGTCATGATGAATGCTGAACTCCGGAAAAGAGAAGCATCTCTCTCTTTAACCGCTTTGATTCTTGTTGATGCCTTCCCAGAACAGCTGAGGTATTGGAAAAGTACTGAAATACATCACCTCGTGATTTCTAGCTTCTATAAGAGCATTTCCTGACTATGTAAGCAGACTTTAACTCACCAAGAATACGAGCCTGTTCTTTATTACTACACTGAAAATGATCACATAAAAACTTCTAGCGATAAATATTTTGGAGCATGCTTTTGTGTTCTTTCCAGGAAGCAGAATAATGTGTCACAGAAGATGAAACTTCAATCAGATTTGACGTCCTTTACATCAGTTTATTAAGTTATCTGATTAAAGCCTAAAAACCTTCTCACTTTGATATTAAATGACTTGTCCCGGGCAGAATGTAATATTGTCTGAAAAGATGTGATTAGGACTTGATGCTCATACTGGTTTCAAATTCTTGGAGGTGTATGAATACAGATGAATTGCAATGATATACTTAATATCAAATCACCTCATGATTGTTCTCTATTTCTGTATTACTTTATCTATGGAGTGATACACATTTCAGCAGAACAAGTTGTTTTCAAGGGAATTAATTCTATAAGATAGAAATAAGTGTTTTAATGATAATGCAGTGGGCCAGATTCTTTTAAGACAATAATCCATTTTGACAAATGTCTGACCTTTCCTCATTAATTTTATGCCATTAAGAAAATGCAAAAATAAATTTAACAGACCAGTGGAATTTCCAGTTAGTGTAGAGATAACAAAAGCAGATTGCAATTTTTTTTTCAACAAAAATGTTCATTCTTTGGAAGTTGTTAACAAACAGAAGTCTAAATTCCTGTAGACATGCTGCAAACTATGATAATGTTTATTTCTTAAACAAGCCTTGTCTTCTGAAGATGAAGGTAAACAGTTACATTTTTTCCATAGACAAAGCTGAGCATTTCTTTTGCTTGTGTCTCTCCTCCATTCCTCTACTCTACCGTATGTTCTTATATAGTCCCATATCATCACTTTGACTGATTCAGTACAGCCCTGCATTGTAACTCAGCTTTAGTGGAAAGCACAAGAAACAAAAAGATGTTCCCAGGCAGGCTGCCTCATCACTTTGACATCTACAGCTGCCAAGTTTGATGACTTCTTTGAATGACATGTCCTTTAAAAGCCACAGACACAAACAACTTTGAGGTCGGGTGACAGTCAGAAATACTCTTTAGGAATGTATAAGGATTCTCTTACACTTCTTTACATCAATTTTTTGGTTGTCTGTTATGAATTGTGTCACTCTGAAATGAATGCACCAAAGCTACAATCAACTTTTTGTATTTCCCTTAGATTTTCCTTCTTCTTGATTGACCTAGCTTTGTGAGGCACCATGATGATAGGACCCTCCCTCTTCACAGAATCCCAGAATCACAGAATTGCAGGGGTTGGAAGGGACCTCCAGAGATCATCGAGTCCAACCCCCCTGCCAAAGCAGGTTCCCTACAGCAGGTCGCACAGGTAGGCATCCAGGCAGGTCTTGAACATCTCCAGAGAAGGAGACTCCACCACCTCCCTGGGCAGCCTGTTCCAGTGCTCCGTCACCTCACTGTAAAGAAGTTCTTGCGCACATTTGTGCAGAACTTCCTATGCTGCAGTTTCCAGCCGTTTCCCCTTGTCCTGTCTCCATTCACCACTGAAAAGAGTCCGGCCTCGCCATTCTGCCCCCCACACCTTAGATATTTATAGACCTGGATCAGGTCCCCTCTCAGTCTTCTTTTCTCAAGGCTGAACAGACCCAGTTCACTCAGCCTTTCTTCATAGGGGAGATTCTCCAGGCCCTTCACCATCTTTGTGGCCCTCTGCTGGACTCTTTCCAAGAGATCCCTGTCTTTTTTGGACTGGGGAGCCCAGAACTGGACGCAGTACTCCAGATGAGGCCTTACCAGGGCAGAGTAGAGGGGGAGGATCACCTCCCTCGACCTGCTGGCCACGCTCTTTTTAATGCACCCCAGGATGCCATTGGCCTTCTTGGCCACAAGGGCACACTGCTGGCTCATGGCCAACCTGTTGTCCACCAGGACACCCAGGTCCCTCTCCGCAGAGCTCCCCTCCAGCAGCTCATCCCCCAACCTGTACTGGTGCATGCAATTATTCCACCCCAGATGCAAGACTCTACACTTGCTTCTGTGAAACCTCATCTGTTTTTTTCTGCCCAGCTTTCCAGCCTGTCCAGGTCTCGCTGAATGGCAACACAGCTTTCAGGCGTGTTAGCCAATCCTCCCAACTTCGTATCATCAGCAAACTTGCTGAGGGTGGCCACTATCCCCTCATCAAGGTCATTGATGAAGATGTTGAACAAGACCGGACCCAGCACAGACCCCTGGGGGACACCACTGGTTACAGGCCACCAACCAGACTCTGCACCGCCAACGACAACCCTCTGCGCTCTGCCAGTCAGCCAGTTCTCAACCCACCTCACCGTCCACTCATCTATCCCACACTTCCTCAGCTTTGTTATAAGGATATTGTGGGGGATAGTATCAAATGCCTTGCTGAAATCAAGGTAGAATCTTGCTACTCTCTCCTGCTAGGAGAGGGAGAGGAGGTGACATTCTCATATTCACATCCCTGCAGGGCTGGAGCCAATTATGGCAAGAGCTCCAGTGGCACCTTAGACCTGCTCTCTCACACAGCTTCCCACATGGCTGCTGAAATACTTAGTGTATCCCAGGGAGAAGGTGGGGAAACACCTACGTTATTTCCTCAGAAAACATACAAGAGGTTTAACTGCAGCAAATCAATTCCAATTGCCCCCAGGTAAATTTCAGATAGAAGACTACTCGGCTTTCTGACAGCTTCTTCGCCTCCTGGATTCTAAGACAATCTTGCCAGGGCTACCAGAGATTCTCACCCCGGGAAGCCTCCCAGGCATATTGCCAAAGAAGTCTCTTTGACACTGGCTGTCAGATTCCTCATCTCCCCAATTCTCCAAACATTAAGGCTGCTGCCTTGGACACCAGAAAAGGATTTAGTTGTACCAGGGATTCACAGCCACACTGGGGAAGAGCCAATCATCAGACACATCATCCAAATGGGATTTTCTTTTCTGCTCTTTTCAGTCTTCTCACTAGAATCTGAATGAAAATACAGCTGGAAAGACAAGTGTCCCAGGGGTTGGAGATTCCAAGTTTTGCACAGATCAAGTCAAAAGCTTGGGTTTGAGAAGGTGGTGCAAAATATGCATTAATTTAGATGCTGATCACTCTGGCAGATGGATTGGTGCCTTTTCCACAGGGAACAAAATGCTGTAGAAAGACTAGAGATAGACAAGAAAAACAGTGAGAAGTTGAGACAGGAGGGTGGGAAATTAGAAGACAAATTCAAGGTAAGAAGAAGGAATAGCTTTTGAATAGTATTATGAAGTAAAAAAGAAACAAAACGAAGCCAACAAATAAACCACCAACAAAAAACCCTTACCATTAAGATGAGTTTACAAGTTTTACTATGACCAATCAACTCTGCTTAATGTCCCAGTGTGATGCTGAATGAGTCAATAAAGTCACGAAGAATAAATATTTTAAAAACTAGATACGTATATACAATTTAAAGACAATGGCTATGGTTGTCATCTCATGCTATTACTGTGAAGAATACAATAGTTATTCTAGCATGTTGAGTTTACATCCTGCCCCCCAGATAATAATTGAGGATAGAATTTTGCCTTCTGATTTGGCACACATACATGAGAGAAAGGAAAGAAAATGCTTCTAAACATAGACTTTGCACTTCAAAATGAAGGTGTGAAAAATGAGTCTGTTTTAAATATCTGTCTTTATATAGTCTCAGGGTCAAATTACAAACTGATTTACATTTTCTTTTAACCCAGTGTGAGGAAATCACATATAATTTATGCAACTCTTTTCTTTCACTCTATACAGCTCCAAGAGCTGTCTCTGATGTCACTCCCATCCCAGTTTTCCAGCTGCAGAGTTCCAGGCAGAAAGAAGCAGATTCAAAACACACAGAGAAAAAATGTTCAATTTTTCTTCATTCATGAAAGGTCAAGGGAGAGGAGGCCAAAGTGGGCAGGCAAAACAATTATTTTTTTTTTCCCTTGGAATACCTTTTAACTGTTTTTAATATGTGTCTTCTGGTACAGTCTATTTAAATCCTTTAAAAAGATGTAGTTCTGAGTACACAGCTAAGCATTTAATTCCAAATAATGCTAAGGAGAAAACAAATTCAGTCAGTTCATCTTAAGTTACATGCAGCTCCTTGAGATGTGCTTAGAAACTCAAAAGTTGGCCAGATCCAGAGTTTGAAAATCTTTAGGAAATTGAATATATTACATCAGAGCTGCACACATTTACACTATAGTTCTATCTACAGTACCTAATATGTTTTCTAAAAAGCTTTGCAAAGAAATGGATGGATTTCTCCAAGTAACTGTTCCCTTTTCTTGGACACATTAATATTGCACACATCTTTTTGCACTTAAACTTTGCCTCATTTGGCTTTGTTGTTTTCTTCATGCATCCTTTAAAACCATTTCTAATGGAAAAATGCATCTGTTAGCAAGCTGTCCTAAAATGTACATGGAACTAATTTTCGAGACATTTCTCACAAAGACTCTGACATATTTAGAGGAGATATTCTACCAAAATGATTCTTTTAACGTAATCAAATGAAGGAGGAAAACAAACAAAAAAAGTAGAGAAGAAAAAAAAAAAGCACTTATAAGGACAACAAAAAGGAAGAATTGACTTCCACTAGTTCACATTTATATACTTGCTTTAAAGTAAATCTTGAAACCAACAAGGTTCCTTTACAGAAAATCAGTCAATTATTAGAGTACGTAGCTTAAGATAAACTAATGAGAAATAAGAGTTCAATAGTGTAATATAGAATTACATACATATCACCATGAAACTTATTTTTATACATTGAAAATCTGGCAAAGATATATAATGTGTGAATGGTCAATACTGTACTGTACTTAACACAACTCAGTAAGAGTAAATAGCACGTAACACAGGGCCATCATTTCAGCCTGATGTGGCAGCACAATGCAAGGACAGCCAAAAAATGTGCCTGATGAGGAAAAGGTTCTCAAGAAAAGGGGAAATAAGATTCAGCTCATATATCCATCCTGTTTATTTCTCTTCTTTTAAATACTGATGCTGCAATGCTATTTACTTACATCTCCATGCAAATCATAATATGAGTCTCAGTTGTCACAGATGAAGTTAAATAACAGAATTATTAAAGGAAATTGACTTATTCTTAAACAATCCCACTGGAAAGAGACAGAGCCAAGTAATGAAAGTTTAAAACCTCAATCTACTCTTGGTTATCAACTCTATCAAGATGAATTGGGAATCTGTCTTAAACTTTCTGGGATAGACTTTTGTTCTTTTCTGCATTGTAATTTACTTCTGTTTACATTTCAAAAAAGTGAACAAGAGAAGTTAGACTGGAAGGTTCAGATTCTTTCCTTGGATTTGTTAGAATTTACACTACAAAACTGTGGAAAATCAGAATGTGATATCACTATCCGGCACCTGTACCTAATATACAGAAACAATTCATGAATTTTAATATGTTTATCCCCATAACAACGTAGAGAAGAAAGTGTTATTATTCCCATTTTCTCAATCTGTAATTGAGGGCAGGATTTTATATTAATAGAAGGTTCAATTTGACGTTAAGCTGCAGCCTAAAGTCATGGTCCTTCTACATCTTCTCTATCAGTTCACTTTTTATGCTTCTACTTGTATGCAGATCTAAGTCTTTTATGCAGCTACATCTGCAGAAAGGTTCCCAAAAAAGTAGGAAGACCCAAGAAATTCTCTTCTTAGCATCATCTGGTCAGTAAGTCAGTTTTACATCACCTTAAGTGCATCTCATGCAATGACATCAAAATATTTCAAAATAAAGAAACAAATTTCAGTTTGCCTCAAAATGAGTGGGCCATTTGTGACTGAGCAGAAAATTAAATGTGAACTCTCACTACATCACTTTTTCAATAGCTTGATAACATGATAATGTGATAAGAATTCTAAAGGTTATATACTTTGTTACAAACAGAAGCATTCTCACATTTCTCAGAAGGTCAGCTGCAATCATAGTTTCATGGTACTGGGACTCAAAAAATGAGATCAGTTCATGGACTTCCTGCCTCCTTCCTGCCTCTGATCAATAGCTCTTTACTCTTCATTTTTAACCAGTGCAACAGTTTGATGGGTCAAGCAGTAAGTGGAATCAATGAAATGATCCAGGTTAAAAAAGACCTTTTTCTATTTTGGAGGTCAGGAAAAGGTTATTTTTAAATGACTGCATTTACTGCATAGTCCACAGTCATCTGTGTCAAAATAACCTGGAGGGAGGAAGAACAGCAACACTGATCAGATTGGGAGTTGGAAGGTAGTGGGATGGAAACTGTAAATTATATTTCCATTAAAAAACAGGATATTGTTAAATAATGTCTTTATACTACCAGAGGCAGATGTGGCCAGAAGCATTTTTTGGACTGTTTTACATGACTGAAAGCCTAAATATCAACAAAAAATTTAAATGTGTATTATGTGTGAGTGCATATAGTAATAAATCTGAATGATTGCTAGTAATAATGGTTATTTCCAGAATTAAATATAGAGAGGGAAAATATCTAAAATTATTGAACCAATAAAAATGACTTAATTAGCCAAAAATGTAGACAGGAGCCAGAACATATTTGCTGCTGTATGGTGGCCACATGCTCATAATGTCTTCCCAGTATCATATTTACCATTCTCCATAGTCCTTCTAAATGACAACAGCTGGACTGCTGCCTAAATGCAAATGACAACAAATCACGTCACTCTCTTTGAAACATAAAGACAACACAAGTCACTAAAGTATAAATAAATATTATGTACATTGGAGGAAAAGTCCATACAAACAGTTTCCAAGAATTAAAAATGACTATATCACAAAGCAGTGATCCAAAGTGATTTCAATAAAATCAGTTAAAATGCATTAGGGCACAAGCAACCACATTCATAGTAGTTAATATGATTCCAACTGAACAATCAAGAGTTTTAAGAAACTCTGTTTATTGAATGTTTGGAATATGCATTTATTCTGCTTAGCACAAACTTAAGGGAAAGAAAACACCAGCTCCTTCCTTCAATAAGAAATAGATTAAAAACATTTTCTGACTATGTCAACTCTACAAAAAAAGACTACATTATGTTACCTGAAAAAGCAGTATATATTGTAGTTTGTGGCAGTGAGCAAGTAATAGTGTGGGAAGCAACAGGAGACCTTGTTATTGCCAGAAAGTTAATATTACTTAGAAATTAATTAATCCTCATATTGAAGTTCATTTCTCTGCATCAAGAAAACTGTGATAAAACCTCTCTGCATCTCATTCCAATGAAATTTTACATCCTGCTCTCAAATTCCTCATGGTTGTCTTGCAAATAAAAAAAAATAATAATAAAAATAATTAAAAAAAACAGAGGTAAAGATTTAGCTTGCATTCACTGGGCAAAGAACCACTGTGCTTTAAGACATTACCACTGATCAGTTGGCTGTAACTGTTCCTCCACTGGAAATTACTGGCCCAGTAATAACTAACTAAATAAGTAGAATTGAGAGAGCAAAAGCACCTCTCTACTACTTGGTTTAACAGCCAGGTGCAAGATTCATTCTCTTATTTCTCTTCTATTAAAACATTTTTTTCATCCCCTTTGCTTTGTTATAAATGTTCTGTTTTCCAAACAGTAGAGCAGAGGGCATTTTAGTATTGTCAAATGAAAAGAAGAAGAACCTGATTCTGAAAGAAATTACTTGGGGGGCGCTGGGGCGCGCAAAAACACCTTTGCTTTGCTTACATTATACAAAGAATCATTTATAAAATGAGCCTAGGTTATTTATGGCAAGTTTGAGAGGAGGCAGGTATTCAGATTACTAGAGGATATCATTTGGAAAAATGTCACATTCACAGATATGTGTTGTCCTTGGTAGTGCAAGAGAGAATTGGCAAAGTTCCTGATTTGCCTGTTTATAACTCATAGGTATGATAGCTTTGTCCAGTGGGAAATAAGTGCTATGCTCCTTGATTACTGTTTTTGCGTTTGTTTGGGTTTTTTTTAACCAAGAGTTTTGAACAGATTTCTATATTGCACAGATTTTAACTGGTAAAAGTGATATAAATGTATATTAGTGAATGTTTTACATGAAAGCAAAAACATTTTAGGGAGACACAATAAGCTAACATATCAGCTACTGATACAGAATTTAAATTCATTCAGTTCAGAAATACCTGTGACAAGTTTGTGGTAAATTTGCAGAGGTGTAAGGACATAAGCAAGGAAAAAAATAAGGAAAATATATAATCTATTATATCAAGTGACAAAATTGATAAAAAAAAAAAAAGTCAAAATTAAATCATCAGGTAAACGAAAAAGATTTGTGTACTAAAGATGTCCACTTCTTCCACCTGTATCACTTCGTCTCACAAATAAAGATCACAGAATCATAGAATGGCCTGGGTTGAAAAGGACTACAATGATCATCTAGTTTCAACCCCCCTGCTATGTGTAGTGTTGCCAACCATTGGACCAGGCTGCCCAGAGCCACATCCAGCCTGGTCTCGAATGCCTCCAGGGATGGGGCATCCACAGCCTCCTTGGGCAACCTGTACCAGTGTGTCACCACCCTCTGTGTGAAAAATTTCTTCCTAACATCTAATCTTAACCTCTCCTGTCTTAGTTTAAAACCATATATGTATCTTTCCATACTAAATAATGCCTTCGTAAGTTATTAACAATACATAGCAGAAGGTTAAACACACCAAGAGGAAGGTAATTAAAACCAAATATCCCCAGACACGCAGACTTTCTGCAGTAAGTGGGAAGAATTTGGACAGCAGGCAAAAAAAAAAAAAATAGTTGGATTAGATAGTAGAAAATAATAAACAGACAAATACTTCAAAAAGTCACATTTTCTAAAGAGCTCACACACACAGATAAGGATGCAAGAAAATATTTTCATCCATTTTTGAACCCAGGTTTTCAGTGTTCTTCTCATAGGAGGTACCTGATCATTTTCACCTTATCCAAGCCCTTTCATTTTACAAAGCAGATGAAGGAAGAGGAAGAGGAAAAAAGAAGGAGGGGAGAGGAGGGGAGAGGAGGGG
>NW_024962265.1:30246700-30272628 GCF_019238085.1 Lagopus leucura
GGGAGAGGAGGGGAGAGGAGGGGAGAGGAGGGGAGAGGAGGGGAGAGGAGGGGAGAGAAAAAGAAAAAGAAAAAGACAGAAAGAAAAAGACAGAAAGAAAAAGACAGAAAGAAAAAGACAGAAAGAAAAAGACAGAAAGAAAAAGAAAAAGACAGAAAGAAAAAGACAGAAAGAAAAAGAAAAAGACAGAAAGAAAAAGAAAAAGACAGAAAGAAAAAGAAAAAGACAGAAAGAAAAAGAAAAAGACAGAAAGAAAAAGACAGAAAGAAAAAGACAAAAAGAAAAGTACTGCCGGTACTGCACGGAAGTCCGTGCAGGAGGAGGGCAAGAGGCGCTCTGGGCGCGGAGCAGCAGATCCCTGCAGCCCAGTAGAAGTGCACGGAGGAGCTGCCGTCCCCTGCTGCCCGCGCCGGGCTGATCCCCAACTGCGGCCGCGGAGGACCCGGAGGGGGAACAGTAGATAAGGCCTGAAGGAGCTGCCGGTGGGGAGGGGCCTAACGTGGGTCGGGAATACAGAGGCAGAACAGGGCCATGAAGGAGTAGCAGAGAGTAAGTGTTACGGACTGATTACAACCCCTATCCTTCTGTTGTGCTTCTGTTTTCAGTTTCCTTTTAATTTGTCTGCTCCACTCTGTTATTAATATCACAGAATCACAGAATGGCCAGGGTTGGAAGGGATCTCAAGGATCATGAATCTCCAACCCCCCTGCCACATGCAGGGCCACCAACCTCCCCATTTAATACTAGACCAGGCTGCCCAGGGCCCCATCCATCCTGGCCTTGAACACCTCCAGGGATGGGGCATCCACAGCCTCTCTGTTCCAGCACCTCACCACTCTCTCTGTGAAGAACTTATATCAGTCTTCTTTATGATGTGTCTGGCTTGCCCATGAGGGTAACTGTTCTCCCTATTGTCCCAGCTGATGAACTTTTTTTCATTGTATTTTCTTTCCTATCCTTTTGAGGTGTGGGAATGTTGGTACGTAGCTACTCAACAGGATTAAACGATCACACTGGCATCTAGAGAATAAACAGGGGTTTGATCTTTTTACCATAGTTACCTATGGTTTTTAATCAATGACTGCTCTATATACAATGACTATATACATTGCTAGGAGCAGAGACAAGAATACTGATTTCCTCCTTCCCAGATAAAAGACCCAAATACAGAATGACAGATTTGGACTTCCTTAATGCTGTAACGTGATGAAAAGCACAGCAGTAGCAAAAGAATAGCAAAGCCCTAGTTTGCAGCAAGCGAGGACATGTTCAAATATGGCAGCTGTGGACACAAAAACAAAGGAAAGAATCCACCTCAGTTATGCAGGGACCTCTAGTATAATATCCCTCCCTCCACTGCCAACCCTTAAATGAGATCTGGGAAGGAGTGGATCCTGGCTCCACCCCTTCCAGTCACTCAGGTACGTTGCATGCACTTTCAAGTTCATGCCCCTAGATTGGCCCTGCCTTCCCACCAGGTGCTCAATTGCTTGTTCAAGACATGATTTAGCATTTCCACTACAAACTTCCTTCTTCAAATTCTCTATTTCCTTGTCTATGAATCTTACTTTTTCTTTTACAAAGATGTGTAATGAAGGAAAAAAAAAAAAATGATAAATTGAACCTGATAAGGAGATTATTGAGCCTAGACCTCTTTTTCTGTACCACTGCTGAAGTTGGTTTCCCTGTAGCTGGTTTCCCCTCTAGAAATTTTTGGAAGAAATGTACATGTGTCTGCTTTTTTCTTTGAGTACATAAAATGTCCAAACTCTGAGATTTTGTAGAGTCCAAGAATGAAGGGTTTGAAGATTGTCAAATCATAAAATGTTCCTACATAGAAAGATACAGTGCTGTCTTTCTAACTTCATGCATTTTATTGAGGCATAAAAACACTGACTCCAGTCTTCCAGGCTCCTCTTCCTTGGGAGCAGAAAGAGATGCAGACATGGAGAGCTATACTGTTCTCCTCTAGGTTGTAATATTTTTATTTACAGGTGAAAGCTGCTAAATTTGAAGTCTGAGACATCAAATGCCTGTGTTAAGAAGGATGAAGGTGAGACCACCTGTATGTTAGCTTAGGTATAAAAATTCTTATTTTTGTATGAAAGGTTTTCTTGACTATTTTTTTTGTTTGTTTGTTTTTGTTTTTTTGTTCTGACAGCTCAAAAGAAATCAAAGCAGAAATAGAGAATTAAGAAAAGCAGCAGTGAGCAAGGGTTTTACTTGTTTACATATGCCAGGTTAGGTTCTCCACTGGCATATCCTCAGGCAGTACTTCAATCAGAACTACATCAATATGCATCCACTGAGATCTAAACTTAAATCTGAATAGATTATTCCTTTTTTTTTTTTTCTTTTTGACATATTTGTCTTTGGGCGTAACTATAATAAAAACAGATTAAAAAAAAACCACATTTTTACATGCATAGTCAGTTGTTATTTTGGTAGAATCTCCCTCTGACAAAATATGTGAAGTGGAAAATTTGGTCTATTGGAGCACCATGTGTATATTTGCTTAGAGGAAGAGTTGCACAGTCAAATAATAGCTCCTTTATTGTATGACTGGATGCATGAGTGATTATTAAGATCAGTATGTCTCCGATACGTCCTTTCTCCATAAACACTCTACTGGACAGAATTAATTACTGTTCTCAGCCCCCATGGAAATTCTGGAAGGATGAGCTGGGTTTTTGTTTGCTTGCTTGTTTGTTTTTCATCTGCTCTTGAAAGAAGGTAAACCTGTAAAATTAAGATAGACCATGTAAAATTAAGTGTTACTGATTTCCAAACACTTCATCAAAATGTTAAGTGAAAATGAATTAAAATTAAAAGCAAAGAAAACTTGAAACCAGATGACATCTCTGTCAGCCTTAAAAACTAGTTTTGCTCATATCATCACTGTGAGTGACACAGTGATGTCTCTGCACAGCTTTTAAAATGCCATCTGCATTTTTTTTACTCAAATCTTCATCATTCAACAACTGTCTTTATTTCTTGAAATAACCTTCTGATTTTTTTTTCCCACTGTATCACAGAATTGTCAAAGTCTTTACCAGTACTTTAAATCGATGACACTGTAATTGTTTCTGGTAGATAAGATGAGAAAGAATAGACTGAAATTGAAGATTTGGGAGTTGGTGAAGGGCTGGGAGAACTAGCTGACCTTTTGTAGTCCTTCTTGGATCTAGATTTTTACAACAGTACTGTGTAGCCAAAGTTAAACTCATGACAGCATGCCATGTCAACTCTGAGCATGACAATTTAGATTCTCAGAGTAAAAAGTCCCACTTCTGCGAAATATATAATCTAATAATGTCTGAACTAGCTTCTGATCTCTCTTTCAGTAGATCTCCTGGTTCTCATTTGGTTTGCAAATACTGTAATAATTCAGGGGATAAATTCCAGAAGAAATATCTGTTTGGGTCTAGGATTGACACCTTCCAATTCAGCCTGTATGAAGAAAAACATACAACTGTTCTATCCTTTCTCCTTCTCAAAAAATTATATAGCAGAGACTCTTTATCAGGAAAGCTTCATATAAGCTTTCCTGTGCCATCTCCATTTTCTCTCTGAATGAGAGCATGTGACCCATCCTCTTCAGGAATTGGGAGCAATATCTCTCCCCCCACCTTAAGACTGTAGCTATGTGCTACCCACGCAAGACTTTTAGGTAGGAAGGGAATAGCAGTTTGCTGTCAACACTTTTTTCTCTTCTCTGATGATTTGACAAGTCCACATAGGGGAAGAAAACATCACCTTAATCTCACTACAGCGCTCTGCATGTGGCACCATTCTGAGCATAATGTAGCTTGTGCACACTCGCAGGCACAAAAAGCTTGGAACATTTAGATTTCTTTTTATTTATATTTTTTAACTTCTGCTTGCTTTATAAAGCTTGCAACCAGGCAATTCTCAGCTCTCCAGCTGTGAAGTGGAGAATTGTAAGGATCTCTCCCCTTTTCTTTCTTCTTTTTTTCTTTTTTTTAATATCTGTCTAGAATTAAAGTAAATTGGTGAAGGGTGACTGTTTTATTTTATGCTTTAAATTTAAACTGAGTCATGGGTTAACCACATTTCCACACCTGGAATTTGTTTTTCTTGGATTTAGTTTATATCTTTAATAAGTGTTAGAGCAAATGTGCTAAGGAAATACTTTCCAGTTTTACTGTTTTCATGTTGTTACAGTGAACTTAGTTTCAATTTTTGTTTTGAAATGCATTTTATTTTCTTAATGTGTTCCTTTGAAAAGAAAAACTTTATTCCAGTATAGAGCTCTTCTCCCCGTCACGCTGCCTCCTGCCTCTACTTCTTTTAAGTTTGATGGCAATTGAATTCACACACAGGTGGGCACAGAAAGTTAGCAGATCCCATGATTTATTTTTAATGTTGTTGGAATGGTGTTCCTTACACTTCTCTTCTTGCCAAGGCTGAGAGTGAAAGTGTTGGAGTGATCTCATCCACAGAAAGGTGTGTCTACATGCTCCCTTTCACAGGTGCAGTAATAGAAATCCTACCCACTCAGTAACTGAAAACCCATCATGTTTGCTCAGTATATTACAGCCTTGCTTCTGCTCTGTGGGTGAGTGCTGGAATTGGCTCAAAAGCCAATCGAGAAATTTATTATTGTGTCTTTTTAAGTTCATAGACAATCCCAAAAATTTAAGATCTTGATTCAAAGGTTCATGTAACATCTCCAGAAAGTTCCAGGAGGATGAGAAAAATCTGCTCTTCTCAGAGACAATCCAAATTACTTTCTAATTTATGTATTATGACGGCATGTAATTCTTCATTGTGCCATTTCAGGTTTATATTCAAGAAAATATTTCTGTCCAGTGTAATTTGAAATATACCAAATACCTCATGTTAACTGTTTGTGGATTCTACTCAGATGAAAATGACATCTCCTTTGCTTTAGTCTTATTGCTTATAAATACATTAAGGTACAAAATAATTCTTGGTCAACATTGGTGCTTACACTCCTCAAAAACATACAGCCTTTTATCCAACCTACTTAGTGCTGTAACTGGCACAAATACTCTCACAAATGTTAAGATTAGATGGTTAATTGGAAATTTCCACACAACTTTTTATACCTTCTATTTGAATCCTTTTTGCACAGTACATTTTGCAAACATCAAGGCAAGAAAAGTTCTTCTTGCACAAATGCAAATAGCAAAACCCTTTTCAAGTGGCTCCAGTAGTCAGGTGGTGACCCTATTGAAGTCTAGTGCAGAAGAAAAAGCATAGAAGTCACAAACAGTGCACAAAAATCTGCATTCTTTGAGAGGAGCAAATCTACTGAAGTATCAAGGACAGTGAGAGGACATCAGCACTGGGATCCAAGTTGCATTTGGTATATGTAGTAGAAGATCTTTAATCTTCAAAGCAAATCCAGTCAGTTGATGATCCACACAGCCAGTGAGTGCATTGTCGCTCATTCTCACTGTGCTCTGGAGTCAACTACCTCTCACATCTGGCAGGGAGCTGGAGGAGCTGAATGCAAAGAATGGCTGCTAAGTGAAACCTAGTACTGTCACATGGAACCTCTTTTCAGACTCAGGCATGAGATCAGCTGTCAAAAGCAACATGGATTTACTACTCACTCTCACAAAGGGCATAAGGGCATGTAACCAGAAATTCCCCCTCATTTACTGAACTTTGTCCTAATGGTTTGACTATCAACATAGGCATGCATGTAGCATTAGGATGTATGTATATATTTTTCCTGTTTGTAAAACTAAATTGGAAAATTTTCTTTCCAGTTGTACCTCAAGTCATGTAGAAAGTTCCTCCAAATATCTTTGGAGAATACTTTGGAGAAGAATCAAAAACAGAATTAGCAAGAACCAAGTGCAGAAGCCAGAATCAATACTCATGAAAGGCACAAACCTCACAACCCAGAAAGGCAGATTTATGCCTTCATAATCGAGGCTTCCCTGTGCTTGCATGTGCTCTCTCTGTCTCTAATCTGCAGAAAAGGCTTTGCTGTTTAATTCCACTTCAGGATGCTGAATCATGCTAGCCCCCAAGTACTATGTGTGAGACACAGTATAGCACTTAACTATTTGCACAGAGCCCAAAAGGTCAAAAGAGAGTTGATATTAGTTTAATTTCAATTTTTATGCTTTTTGCTTAGGGCCAAAGGTAATATGATTTTGGCAGAAAGCCATTAGCTTAAATCTGCTAGCAAGCTGGAGGGGAAAAAGTCTTCAATAAATACTGCATTTTAAAATGTGAAATAATATGAATAATAGCACATTAAATTTCTGTGTGCCTTGTTTACAGGAATAGGTAGGAGTGAATAAATAAAAGGATATTATGATCAACTGCACTTCATTAAAACATGTACCATGTACATGTCTACCTTCCCACTTACCTTTTATCAACTGGAAGTTTTTATGCAGGGAAGGAAGTGGGGTGAAGAGGACTACGGGGAGGAAGTGGAAAAAGAAACGTGTGGTGGAAAGTTGTTTCTACATGAAATGTACAGGCCAAAATACCTGCATGATAAGCATATCTTCACCCCAGTACTACAGGGAGATGTGTGATTATAAATTTTAAATATAGCTTCTCTCCAAGCCCTTCTCTCCAAGACACAGTCTTTCTGTCTGAAAGTAGATCTAAAATCTAATTAAGCTTTGCATTTAAGAATAGTTTACATTACAGTAAAAACAAAGAAAAACTACAAGAGCCGTTTTATGTATTACGCTTGCAACAAACACAGTAAGTCATGCCAAAGTACAGAACATATGTTCTGTTTCCTTTGTGCAATATTCTTTTCAGCCACATATCACATAAAGAAGACACATCTAGGTTCCTCCTGGCTGTGTTCTTGAAAGGGACAAGCACAGATTTGCTGTGTCTTTAATTTCAAACATGGCTTCTTATGCCCCCCTATTCTTATATAGCACTTGTGATTTGTTTTACTTAGTTCAATGTATCTGAAAGCTTACTATCTAGCTTAGGTTTATTGTTTGGGTACTCTTCACAGTGAATGAAAAAGGCATCTCTAAATGGCAATTTATACTGCTCATGTCAGACATCTGAGGACAACAAAAATCCCTTCATGGAGATGCCAATCTTCCTCTATTCACTATAGTGGACAACCTGCTTAAATTAAATGCCTCAGGCTTTGAGCTGATTAAACTTAGTTGAGCTGAATCCCCAGGTGGAAGCTATGTACATTTTTATTTCTGTATGTATGGTTCGATAATCTGAGGAGACACTCTATAATGAACAAGTCTTGATGTTTCTTTCCAAGGTTAGAAATTTTTTTTTCTGGAGTAAGCTGCCTAGAAAGCCAACCTGCATCAAAATATCTGTTACCAGCATCAAAAAAAGAAGGTTGAGGGAGGTGATTCTCCTCTATTGCACTCTTGTAGTACTTGAAGTACTGCATTAAGCTCAGGGGCCCCCAGCACGAGAAGGACATGGACCTGTTGGAGTGGGTCCAGAGGAAGGCCAAAGATTGTCAGTGGACTGAAATATCTATCCTATGAAGACAGGCTCAGAGAGTTAATTCAGCCTGGAGAAGATAAGGTTCTGGGCAGACCATATGTGGTTTTCCAGTATCTAAGGAAAGCTGGAGAGGGACCTCTTATAGGCACATGTATTGATAAGACCTGGGCTACTAGCTTTAAAATGAAAGAGGTTAGATTTAAATTAAATATAAGCAAGAAATTCTTCACTATGAGGGTAATTAGATACTGGAACAGAACTGCCCAGTGAAGCTGTGTATATACCATCCTTGGAAACAATCAAGGACGGGTTGGATAGGGCTTTGAGCAACCTGAATAGTGAAGGTGTCCCTGCCACTGGCAGGGGGAGTGGAAGTAGGTGACTTTTAAGGTCCTTTCAAACTCAAAACATGATATCTCAGTAGGAGGGGGCTGTGGACATTATTATCTACATAAGACAAAAACAAACCTATTATGTATTTTCTTGTTAGATAGCAAAACAAGAAAATACTGAGAGGAAAGTTAGCCATGTGTTGTCCATCAGCATTAGATCACTGATAAAAGGAGAACATTTTCAGGCCTTGATTCTATATGTAAGAGCTCTTAGATTAGTTGTATATTTAATAAGAAGTAAGAAGGTTATTTCAGAAGGATATGCTAATGGTATACAGTGTTACTCTTCCAAAGATAGTCTTAGATAGTAATATGAAATAATGATCCACTAAATAACTGGAATAAATTTTTCAGTGCAAAACTGTACCCAGATCAATTTTTAAAGTTTCTGTTGAGGCATATAAAGATATAAGTACAGAACTTTTCCATCCATTGACAGTTTTACTTTACTTTTTTGGAATTAGCAGTGCATTTCCTGTAATAAATTACTATTATCTAAAGATAATAGTACTACCACTAATAATAATAATAATTTCCAGAAAAGACAAAGGATTTTCATTGCACTGATTATATGCAGTGATCATTGGATTGAGATTCGCATTAGGACAGGTGAATTCATTTCACCCATCTACAGGCACCTATAACATCGATGCATGTTTTAAGCTGGTTGTTTAATTTCCTCCACTACTCCATTGGAGTTGTCTCACTCAACCATTCTCACTTTCTGTCCCTGTTTACTGACTGTGGAAATAACTAATTTTGAACTAGATATATAACTTATAGGCAGCTAAAGTACATATAATGTATGTATTGTGTATTCATCTGTCTGACTGCTGATAAACTCAGAGCATTAGAAAAATCATCAATAAATAATGCTAAGGAAGAAGACGTTAGAGAATAATTACCACAATCCTTCTCATGATTTTGCGTCTTTCTCTTTCCTCTGGGTTGTTATCTTTCAGATAAGAGAGAGGAAAAGGTTTTATTATTTTAAATAATATGACATCATTATATAGAATTGTCCATAAGTTAATAACTTTGTTTTTTTTCTACACCTTTCAGGTATCCTGTTACATTATATTTAATTTAGAACGGAATCAAGAAATTTCACAAAATGTAAATATGCCAAAAATTCTATTTTAACTCTTTTTAAAAGCAGCTGTTTCTTTTTATTGTTTACAAAATCTCTGGTGTAAAATGATTAGATTATTCTGCACTTGAAAATTTTTCAGTGACAAGCTACATTCTCCCAGAATATTTATGCTTTACTAAAACAACTATCCTTCATCAAGAAGACATTTTTTTTTTTTCATTCCAGCCTGATCTACTTGTAAACAAATGAGCTGGCAATGTGTGTTGTCTGAATTGAATTTGACAAATAAAAGAAGGGATTGTGGTTAAATTGTGATTGAGTAAAAATTTGGATAATTTTATTAAATTACCAAAACTAATACAGACTTGTGCATCTTTAGATGGTTCCCTATTTCAGATCCATAACAGCACTCAGTTGGTCTCCCATGAAATAGTACAAAATTTAAAATTTTGCTTTAAGAGATCTCTGGTGATTTAGATGCTTTTGGAAATTAATGCAACAAGTAGGTGGGGTAATATCATTTGCTAACATCCTTTTGTGAGTTTAGGTTGACTACTACTGATTGCAATATCAAAAGCCACCACAAGAGCACATGCTTCAGCCCATAAAGACAGCCAAAATATCCACTCTGGCCTTGGAAACTGTGTACTATACTTGCAAGGTTTTTTAAAAACTGTATTGTCCCAGCTCAGCTCCTGTTATTTTCTGACTGATTAAAGGAAGTAGAAACATATCTTTGCAAAAAAAAAGTAAAAAAAAAAAAAAATTAAAAAAGCTACATTCTCAGCCTTGGGGAAGGACTTCCTATCTTTGCAGTTGCTGCGCAGGGCATGAGTTTGGTAGGAGTGACAACACCTCTCTGCCCTCCCTTTTCTTCCCCAGAGCACACCACCTTCCATTCAGCTGCATAAATGTCCTCTCTGCTGTCCTGATTTTGGCTGGGTTAGAGTTAGTTAGCAACTGATATGATGCTGTTTTGGATTTGTGGTGTGTTGTATATAGTGGTGATAACACACTGATGCTTAGTTGCTGCTGAGCAGTACTTGCACAGAGAGGACAAGTCAGCTTTTCCTGCTGCCCTGCCAAGGGGGAGGCTGAGCATGCTCAATGAGCTGGGAGGAGATACAGCCAGGACAGCAAACCCAAAATAAGGTGAAATCTCATACCACATGACAGCAATAAAAGCTCCAAAAACAACTGCTGTGGTTTAATCCTGGTGAGCAACTAAGGGAGAATTTTGTTTTGGACTTATGGACAAAAATAGTGTCGGAAAGGTAAAAGTGTGGGAGATAAAGACAGTTTCTAGGTTGAGATAAAGACAGCTTACTAGGAGAAGCAAAATCTGTTTGTGCAGGCAAAGCAAAATAAGAAATTTGTTTCCTGCTTCCCACTGGCAGGCAGATGTTCAGCCATTTCCAGGAAAGCAGAGCTTATCATGCATAACAGTTCTTGGGAAGACAAATGCCATCACTACAAACATCTCCCATTCCTCCTTTCTCCCAGTTTTATTTCATCACTATTTTCATCATAAATCCAAAACACAGCTGCCTACCAGCTCCTATGAAGAAAATTAACTCTATCCCAGCCAAAACAAGAACATCTATCTAGGAGGAGCAAATGGTTTTCAACATCCTGTCCCTTATTGCCCAGCCAAGGGCCTATCGCCCTCCTGGCTGGTGACTCCATCTTATAAGAGCCATGTAGTGGCCCTGGTGTGTCCAGTTCTCCTGGCAGCTTGGTGGCTGATCCAGAATGCCCCAGGAGGTGTCCGTGCTGTGAGTTCAACGTGGCTTTGTTGGCAGTCAGGGTATGCAGGCCATGGAGTAGGGAGTGCTCGTGTAAACCAGGAAATGGGAGCACCAGCCTGAATGACACAGTGTGTAAAACAGCTCCTATGTTTAAGGCAAATGCCTCTGCATATTAGCTCACCCTTTCCAAATATGAAGAAAATCTTTCTTTGCCATTTACCTCAGGCTTACCACAGGGTCCAAATATTCACCTGTTTATTCACCCTGTATTTATTGAAATACCATGATGAAAACTTCTCTTCTGTTTCATACATTTAATATTTATGGTGGTTAGCTACAACGTGTAATGAAAATTCATTTTCACAGGCAGTTTGAACCTGCTTGTTTCAGCTTTTCTGAAAAGCAACAAGACAGAGAGGTGAGACATATCTTGCATGGGAAGGTAAAAAAGGACAACAACAGTAAGAGAAAAAATAATGGAAGTGTTCTGCAGATAAAAACAATATGAGAGAAAAGATTGATTTTTTTCTCTGAAATAAGACGTCCCCAAAGCACTCTCATTTATTTGTCTAATGGCAGGTACTTGCCATTGCAAGTACTGCTCCTTTATATGTCACCTGTGCACAACCGCTGGGACTTGTCAGCTTGATTAAAACCCATCAATTAGCTTCAACAGGATTTGAATCAACCCCTGCTCTGTGGGCTCTATTTCTCTTTCAAATCTGTGTGAAAAAGCCTCTTGCCAGTAGGGGGTGGGTCTGTCCTGGAAACAAGCACAGACCAAGAATGCATCTTAATGCACCAGACGCCACCCTGTTTTAATCATTATATTTACTTTTAACAGTATAATAGAGAAAGTGCCAAGACATTATCTAATACATGGATGGTGCCACAAAAGCTTTTCATCTTAGTCTGGGAGCCATTAGGATATTTTGCTGCATAAATAACACAGTGAATTAAGTCTTCTCCTTCTATCAGCACCACATGTTAATAACAAACATATTTATAATGTTTATTTGAATATCTTCAAAAGGGGATATTACAACTGATCAGCTGAATTGTAAACACTGTTAAAACACTTATTAAACTTTATCTCAAAAGCCTCTTAGTAGATAGAGAAATATGCTAGTAAGAAGTTTAAAAAGTAGTGGGGAAAACAATTTTTCTTCATGTGAACTTTGAATTTCTTATTGCTTTCATTAGCTATATGAATTAATTTATCTCAGTAACTGCATGCTTAACAGTTCTCTCTTATACAAATAACAGTAAATGCTGGGCTGTGTTTTGCAATCAGTGAAAACTTCTCATACTACAGAGAACTATACCACTGACATTTGTAAATTTCTGGGTGATATATTACGTTAGAGTTACCATAAATACAGCTTATAGTAGCAGTTTCTGCGTCCACAAATTAGACAAGTAAATCAAAAGTAAGCAAGCACTTACATGGCTGTATATGAGAGAAGGTAGCAAGTTAGCAAGTTGTTCTATGCAAGTTCACAATTCACACAAAACTGTTAGTGAGTTCGAGTCAGGTGAAAATCTGGTCCTTCTAGTTTCCTCATTTGTAAACAGTACAACAGTTACAGCTGTTAACATCAGTATTTTTATTTATTTATTTATTTATGCTCCCTTTCAAAGAAATTCCCAATTCTTTTCCAAAGCCAGCATCAAAGGGTAAGTCAGCTGTATTTACTGTATGTGTGTGCTGTTTCATTTAAACGTATTCTTCAGTTCAACTTAGTAGCTATTAAAACAGTGATGAGGCTACTCATTGGGAAAGAATATTTAGCCTTCCCTTCTGCAGCAGAGCAAATTGCTGATTCTTTGTATCTGTACTCAGCCAGGTTAGTCAGCAGAAAATCTGGCTGCACAAAGAGAATGTCTTCAAAGATTCCCACAATAGACAAGAAATACATTCCAGACATTTGTACATCCTGAGTTAGTCCTCTAAAAGAAAAACAAAAAAACAAAAAACAACAACAACAACAAAAAAAAACACCAACCAACAATGATGCCAAAGTTTTGATTTAGTGAAAGAAGGAAAATATTACATTGGCTAAGATTCAGTTGCCTAAACATAGGCATGTAGTGTCATTTAAGTTGTGCTAAGATATTCAAGACAGCTGTGTGGGACTGGTACTTATGATATAGAATCTATAGAGGACTCTTCTACAAAATCAGTTGGAAGTCTGACAGGATACCACAAAGCATCCAAAATGACACAACGCTATTTTACATCAGCAAATGAATCTCCACTTGCCAGTAAGGCTAGTTAAATGCCGGGTAGGTTCAACAGTTCCTTTCTGCTTACACTCCAGAGACATGCCTACTGCCTTGGCTATTTTCTGCAATTTCAGCCAGTCTGAGAAACTGGATTCTTTGTAGTGAAAAATGTCCTTGCACTTGTAACTGATCTAACTATCTGTTCCATATCCTAAATATTAGTTTTTGGAATGAGGAGTGTTTCTAGCTACAGAACTGCTAGACTCAATGCTGTAAAGGAGTCCAGGGATGAGTTAACGGGCTGAGCGCTTGCTTACTTGTAGAAATGAACTCAGTAATTCTATTGTTTCATTGTCCTTCACATATGTCATATATCAGCTAAGCTCTTTTAAACAACTTAGCCCTTCTGCATCTCTACATCTGCCACAATGCAGCTTCTGATCCAGAGCTAAGAGCTAACACTGAAATATTTCAGCTGGATTTGGCAATTTTGAACATAGTCACACAAGTACAGTATTTTCCACCCAAATTCCTGGGATGTAAATGCTCATTGATTGTTTCAGTATGTGTAGATGGATGTAGGATGCTGTGTTGCATGGACTTGACTTTTAATGCCAATAATAGGCCCTAGAAAGCAGAAGTCAGTACAAAATCAGGGTAATAGAAATGGCATTTTAAAATTTAAACCTTAGAAAAGCAATCTGAAAGGTGTTAAAGATATAACATTGCGAAGCCAAAGATTCCAGAAGTTAAAAAGTACCAGAACTGTTCTGGCATTGGCCACGTAAAACCTAATTTCTTTTTCTTTGAGTATGTGTATTAGAGCACTGTCTGTGACTGCATTCTAACTTGTTACAGACCACAAGCAGTTTCAGTACACGAGACAGCACAAGTCATGCACAGGACAGTTACTCGGGCAGTAGTTACTGCCTCTCGGAAGCTAGAGAAGAAAGAGCAATGTAAGGCTTTGTTTCAGTTTATTGGCTTGCTACATTCCCAGGGAATCATATATATATATTTTTTTTATATGTTATATGAGCTATGAAGGTGGAGTTGAAATGAAGTCAATCACCAGCTGTACACTGGGTAAGGGGTCACTGATCAGTGCTTGCGCTTTGTCTCCTAACAACAACATTATTGTACTGTATATGCATTCCCTTTAAATGCATGTAAAAGGTCAGTTGTGTGCTCTTCGTCAAAGATAGGTTGCATTTTGTCAAGCACTCATTTTGCTATCATAGTTTCAGAGCATGGCAAGAAAATCTAACACACAATATTATGGTAACTGTAGCATTCCATGTGGGCTTCCTTTTGTTGCAAAGAATTACTGCTTTCTGAAGAGTTCACATCTGCGTCTAAACTAGTCTCTGGATTCTGTCACTACTCTCCACTCAGCCTTAGAGCTGCAGGATTACATCTGCAAATGACATCCTTGCTTCAGTGTCATGCAAGAGTTAAGGGTTTCAATTAAACCACAATAAGAACAAACGTCCATATGAGTTTGAGATCCAGGAGTCTGCAGACTGATTCCTGAACTTCTGAACTGTGTTAGATACTTGTGACACTTTGCTGTGAAGAATTCCTGCTGGACTGACTCTTGGAACATAGGAGGGACCAGGGCAAGCTGGGTGCGTGGGAGGTCTTAGTTCCTGAATCTGGCTCTTTCCATGTGCTGTTGGACAAGAGGGACATATGCTGTGACTACACTGTAATTATTCACTTTGCACTTTAGGATCAAATTGTTGTTTTGAAATAACTTTTCCTGTATTAGACATCTTCACATGCCGGAAGGAAGAAATTGCTCATAGAAGTACTCAGATCATCCTCCAAGATGCAGGAATGGCACCAGTCTTGAGTTTTATTACTGTCTTCAGTCTTACAGACTCACACACTTCTGTCTGATTACCAAGACAGCTTTGGTGACGTCCACAGGGTATATGGCCAGTCTCTACAATGGCAAAGTTAATGCTAAACACAGCTTTTAAATATATTATTTTAATATTTTTTTCATTATATTGTTTGAAGTGGAGTCACTCAGTCTGTCTTGTGCAGACTGCCAATTTTTAAGCATGAACTGAAATTTTAAATGCTTATTTTATTAGGCCAAAAATGCCAACATTGAAAATGTGATTATTAATTAAAAAAAAAAAAAAAAGTTTAAGTTATTTTGCCTCAAAAATGCAGTCAAATCTTCATTTCATAGTCTTAGAAATGTATGTAACTTATTTGTTTGATTTTTATCTAAGCATAAAGTGGGTTTCTGCAATAAAATCTTCAAGTGATCAGAGACAATATATCCAGTAAACGTGTTATATTCACAAATAAGATGAGTATATATGCTATTTAACCCATATTAACCCACTATGTAAAAGCATTTATTGGCTATCTGCTCTTTGTTTCTTTTCTTCTGACAATTCAATGGAAATTATCTCCTCCTTCGAAATTCTGTGCTATAGAGACATTTTCTATTATATGGTTTGTTTTGTTTTTCTACCAATGAACTTTAAGACTATACTTTTTAACAGTACTTACTGATATTTAATGGTGGACAAGCTTTCAAAAGTTCAAGGCTCAGAATGACCCCATTACTTAATTTTGGCTTCATTCTGTTTCCATACTTGAGGTAGAAATAAAAGACAAAACAGTAAAGAACTCATTTCCATTCACTACGGATCACCATGACCTTAAAAGCTGTATTTTTCCCCTTCATGTCCCTCACCCACATGTTTCATACAAGTAGACTGCTTTACTGATCTTACTTGTTGCTTGTTCAGTAAGATAGCTGCCACTGTCCACGTTTTTACCACACTTTATGCCACATGTGGGTCTACAGTTGTGACACCATATATCACACTTCTTCAGTAAAGCCCTAATGATCCTGACAATTATATGTTAGGTTATAACTGACAAGGCATATTCATTTAAATATTTTAAAGAATCCTGTAGAATTTTTGCTGCTGCCCGAAAGCCGTCACTTTTCTAATGATATGGGGCATATATTTGCATTATAAGTGCTACAAGTTTTGGCAAATCTTATCTAAGGGTTAAGTGCAAGCCATGCCTCAGCTCATTGCTACTCTTAACTCAGGATATGTATGGAAATCACAGAAGTGGTATACCCTTAGGCTTTCTTATGAAATTTCTTCTCAATTCTTCCAGATTTTGGCTAAGAAAACCCAAAGAAAACCCAAACACACACACAAAAAAGCTGAGAACACAGATAGTGCGTTGCAATTGATGCTGATGTCAAGATGGGTATATAAGAAGCTATGTGAGAGTTGTACAAAAAAGTCTGATGTTTTCAGGTGAATCCAACAGCATTTACCACACCCACATACCTGAGCGAGTTCCTGGAGGATCAGCTTTCACACCACACAGAAGAGCCATAGCAGGTAGCCTCCTGTCCAGGTTGTGCAAATGGAGAGAGGGGGGCTCCCCAGATTAGGACTGACAGTAGCAAGAGGCAGAGAAAGCCCCCACCAGGAGGAAAGAAATAGAGAAAGGTGTGCGTGGAGCTGTGCTAGTAAATATGTATGTCAGCATTTTTCTAGGACCTGGCTACACAAATGACACCTTGGGACTCAAAGTCCAGCAGCCTCTCTTGAGATAAGTTCTCATGTGCTTCTTCTCAGAAAATCAAACAGAACTTTTTTTTTTTTTTTTTTTTTTTTCTTGTAGGGTCTTAATCATAAAATCACAGAATGGCTTGGATTGGAAGGGACCTCAAGGTTCCATCATCAAGTTCCAACCTCCTTGCCACAGGGAGTGTTGTCAGCCTCTAGATCAAGTACTAGATCAGATTGCCCAGGGCCTCATCCAGCATGGCCCTTAAGGAATGGCACCTCCAGGAATGGGACATCCATAATCTCTCTGAGCAATTTGTTCCAACACTTCACCACTGTCAGTAAAAAACTTCCCCACCATCTAATCTTATTCTGCCTATCTTCACAGGAGAGGTGCCCCAACCCTTGGATCATCTTTGTGGACCCTCTTCAAAAACTTCACAACATTCCTGTGTTGGGAGTCCCAGCCCAGTACGCCAGCTGGGGCCTCACAAAGGGCAATCACTTCCCTTCCCCTGCTGGCCACCTCTCTTCTAATGGAACCCAGAATACCTTTGGCCTTTTGGGCTGCAAATGCATACTGCTGGCTCCTGTTAATCTTTTCATTTATCAGGATCCTTAGGTCCTTTTCAGTAAATATACTCTGAAGGAGTTCTTCTCCCATCTGCAGACATATCTGGGATTACCTTGACCTAAGTGCAAAACCTTGCACTTGTGCTTTGTTGAACTTCATAATATTCACAAAGTTAATGAATATTAACATGGGATATTGTCACTATGATTACATAAATCTTCTCATCAGTCTGGGGAGAGTAATTTGAAATTCCCATCCTACCGGAGGATGTCCATACTGTTCTGGTAAGTCATTCACCAGCTAAAGGCCTGATGCTATGAAGTGAAGAACTTGACAATTGCTCAGTTAGAAAGAAGGAATGAGCAACAGCCTGACCAACCTTTCCAAAAGAAAGACTGTTGGTTCTTCCATAAGACTGTATGAAGACAAAAATAACATTGATTGTATATCTGAGAAGCCAGATTTTTCATCTACTATCACAATGCTCTTGAGCTGCAAACTGGGAGAAGCAGTCATATTCCACATTTTTTCTTTTCTGTCAGGAACATAGTTTTTGGCTCCACCACAGCCATACTTCACTGATAGCACTAAATTGCTTCCCTGTTTGGGCTACCATATAGCTTGGTGGTAGGGGCATTTTCTGTTATCTGTTTTCTGTTTTCTGTGGTAGGGGCTGTCCATTTCTGTTTCATAAAAGCTGTTTTAAATAACATAAATACACCAGCTGGTTGTCATTGCCTCCTTGTTCTGAACCTTGAGCAGACAGCAGAGAGACACAAATCTGCGTTCAGTATCTCTGTCTGGCTAAGTCAAGGCAAGTTGTCATTCTTAGTGGAGGCATTCTAGCTCTTTAAGTCCCTGATTTCTTCCATCAGCTAAGAAAAGTAACAAGATATTTAGCCTAACTGATTTAACTGCCTTGACAAGAGCCTACATTTTAGACTTTGCAACGCTTTTAGCTACAGAGCAAAACCCCAGAGTAAGATACTGAGCTTGGTAAAAATTTTAAAGGAACTAATATTCTTTGGAAATCTAATCAGCCAAACATATCCGCTATAGAACTGCACATTATGTGGGACATTAGAGGCAAAATCACCTTCAAAGTGCACTTAGTTTGTGTAGCATACAATAAATATTGTATTACATTTTTATCAAACAGAGCAGAATAACTTGTCAAAAACATATTTATAAAGGTCTTTGCATGATCCTCTCATGGCTAATATATTCTTGACAACTGAGGGATACAAGGTATTTAAGAAGACATGGAAATTCAACTAGAAATGAAGAAGGTAATTTAGAAGTCCAGTTGCAACTCCCTTTTGGGAGGAAAATTAAATGTAAATCTGCTGAACTCGGAGTTTTTGATTGATTAAAAATGAAGAAAAGAGGGAGAGGGAGAATACCCTTACTTTCATTACTGATCTATTTGCTAGTCATTGAGCATATTTTGCTTTGTTATGATTTGATTTGTTTTTCATGATGAAAGTGAGTCTTTCTTTCTCATTTCCAGTTCCTGAGATATGCCAGAAGCAGTTCAGCCTCATGTGGTAAAATGAGGTGTTAATTCCCGTTTCTATACCTATTTCTGCTGCTTCCTAACCTGAGATTGCATTTTTACTAAAGGAGTAGCTCTCATCACTCAGTTTGATCAGATTCAAATGTGGCATAACATCCTCCAGGAGAATTTTGGAGACCTACTCTTTTTCTTTGCTTCTGTTTATGGTTTTGCCTGTGTATAAAGAATTTTGTCAAAATAATTAAGTAAATGTTGAACTCCGTGCTGAGGCATCTTCACACTTGAAAAGCGCAATACTTAACCAGCTTGTTCTGGTAAGACTTTGTAATGCTATCAATTGCCTGAAATTCATAGGTAAAGATCTCAAATCTCAAGTATATGGACATCTACAAAAACTTATTACTGTTTATAATTAAGCTGTCACACAAATAATCCAGATGGTTCCTTGCCTTTTTTTGCATAATTGAGAACTAAATAATTGTCAGACATTTAAAATCTTCTAAATGTTCTTTTTTATTGTTATTATCCAAACAATAAATCAAAGTCAAGAATATAGAAAGCAGTAACCTGAAAGTATATATTCTATGAAAAAATAACTTATGAAAAGACAGTTTCTACTTGCTGAAGAAGCTTCTGAATTGATCTCTGCATATTGATATAAACTTTATTGATGGATTTTTCTTTAGAGAAATTTTGCCTACTTTGAACTTTTGAAATAGGTTTGGTCATTTCTGCAGCTCAGCATTGGTCTGATGCAAAGGCTGCGAGATACCAGCCCTTCAACAGAGGGAAATTGTCGCCAAGTTGCAGAAGTCCCTAGAGGCATGCGTATAAATTTGATCATAGAACAGAAAAATTTATTGAAAAATGAACTACAAGACAAGGAGTACAGAAACAAATCTGGAGTCCATGCCACATAGAAAAGGCAACTGAGCAAATCATGAAAATTAAATCTGTATGAGGTCCTAGACCATGGGTGGAGTGGAGGAAGGCCTAAGAGGAGAGGTCCCTTGAGACCCTAACAACAGCAAGGTCCATTGTGACAGCATAAAACTGGGGAAGATGAATATCATAGCTAGTAAATGAGCTCACCAGCGATGTATCAGAAACATCCATGCTTCTACAGTGCTGAGAAAAATAGATCAAGATCCATAAAAGCACATTCAGTGCACAACAAAGGGTCCTGCAATAGCATTACTGTCCCTAGACTCCCAAATACCATTTGCAGTGCTGCAGCCACTCCATCAGCAAACCAGGCTCTGGAGAGTAGTTGCTTTGTGCTGTGTGTGGGGAGCACTGCAAAATCAGCATGTTGTGCTCGTCACAGCACTGCTGTAACAGAGACCTCTTCCTCTGGTGTTGCCTCTGCAGACACAGTAAATCATTTTTCCTGGCTACTGTTTGTGAGAATGTAGCCAAGGGAAAACTTTAAGTTGTTATGGGGGTGACAATTTCTGGCAAAGATAAGTTACAGTATAGTAAAAGGAGCCCTGGAGCTGGTTTATACTCTATTCTGAGCAATGATGGATAATCTACACTAAGTTGCATTTAAGGAATGTTTTAGGAGCTGAAGGAAAATAAAGCATTTGCCATTTTCTCCTCTTAATCTTTCTTCATTTGAAGGTCTCTCCAAATTAAAATTAATGGATAACATGCATGAGTTTGCACAGCACATACTTTTCATGGCACAGAACATCTTACTTTGTATGCAAATTTCTTCCATTAGAATTAGACACGTATTTCTGTGTAATAAAAAAATAATAAAGTAATAAAAAAGTACCTTTTTTGATTTTCATCTGTTTTGAAGCTCTAAAAATGTTAAAGCAAGTACCAAAAGGGTTTCTATTTCTTGTCATCTCATTACATTTGCATTTGTAGAGGGGCTCTGTGGGCACAAAACCAGAACATATTTATCCTTACCAGGCAGATAAGAGTGAAATAGAGGTCCTTTTTTGGTAAATCTGGCTGTTGTGATTCACTTTCTTATGCCTGTGACCTATTTTACAACACTGTACTCACTTCGACCTAGAAGCCTCCCTCCCAGTTATTACTCTAAAACTGGTTGTCAGTGGTTTGACAGTACATTTGTAACTAAAGTCAGAAAGTAAGAAGGGCAACCAAGAAGGCTTAGATGAGATAAAGTAAATAAGAGGAAATGCAGTAAATTACTGACTTACATCTTTCACTTGGCAACTAAGAAGTTAAAGTGCAGCAATGCAGTGGCTTTATTTTCAAGCATATTTTCTACCAAGAATCTCCTCTCTTGAGCACCATCCAAATCAAACATTCCAACAAACAGCCTGACTTTCTTCCTCTGGAGCAGGACCCCTTCTCCTATTTTCATTTACTTTAGAATTAAAAGATGCAGTTGAATCTTAATTACTTGAAATTCAGTAATGCAAAATCAATCCTTGTTTGACACAGATTGCTGCTGCCTGAATATAGCAGTGAACTACTAAATCCTGGGTTTACCTGAAGTTACAAGGCACCCAAAGTCATTGATAGTTTTAACATAAAAATAAAAATCTAGTAAAATGTATCTTATTAATAGCAAAAGTACCTAATATTTTTTTTTCCTAATCCTCTGAAACAAAGTCACACGGTGCTATCTAACTTCATCTTTCATCACCCACACAGTCTCTGTTATTGCAGGTGAAAAACTAGTAGATCGTATTTGAGAACCTCTTTCTGACTGGTTGCGTTTTGGTGCCACCCACCTTACTTCGCACACAGCATCAAAGGAGGGGTGAGGGGACTTTCAAATACATCCAGCAGAGAATGAAAAATGTGATGAAAAGTCTTCTAGAGACTTCAAGTTCTGAAGGCAATTTATCTGTCCTTGAACACACTGACTGCAAACCCTCACTTGGAGATTACATTACACAGATAAATTACCTTACATCACACGAACTCAGGGTTTTTGTCTGGTAGAGGTTTGTCTATTGGTTTTTCTGTTTTAATAAAATCAATCACTTCTATCTGATTTCAGAAAATGGTAGCAACCCACCTGTGCTGGGAAACATCTGTACAATCACAGAGAGGAAGAAAAATGATCAGACAATGTTTTAAGCTGCACACTGGCTTATTTAATTACTATTGATATAAAGAGAAGTGTGTTAGCTTTGTCACAAAAGTCACAACTCGATCAAGAAATGAGCTCTGTGCTCTTTCATGAGACTTAAAGAAAAATGTAAATATGAAAATAGGCCACAGTAACAATTCCAGCAACCAGCTGTCAAAATGCAGGATGAAAATACAGACCTGCTTTTTGCAGCATGAGATGATACTCAGTTTTAAATATTATTTCTGGGATTGTTTTAAATTTTGCTCCTCTTTTTCTGTAAGTTAGAGAATTGGTTGCTGGTTCGCTTTACCATGTTCCTTTAATTTTAAAACTCATTAGGCTATTTTTTACCTTTGCATTTTACTTTCTTTGAAACCTTCCTAAATGTTCAACTATGTTGTCACTGAAAGGGAATTAAGGAAAAAGTCAGTTGGAGGGTTTGTGTGTACTCTTTTTTTTTTATTATTATTAGTATTTTTTATGTTATTGTTATCATTATTATTATTTTTTCACTTTCTTGATATGCTGATGCAACTGCTTCATCACAAGTAGTTGATTCACAGATACCAGAAAAAGAATATTCCTTTTTCTTTTCCCTCAAGCACTGAAGAAATTGAATCAGCAAGCCCCAAATACTTAATAACTTTTTGATATCTCTTTCAATCATTTAAAAAAAAAAATAATAACACCTCATGCTCAGTTGTCACTGACAGTTTTGCCACTGCTGTCAAAAAAGCAGACTTGACTAACAATTATTTTTCTGCTCAAGGAAGTCCAAAGATAAATTACGTTATTTCTTTCTTAGTCCATGCTGAACACACTTTCACCATTTCAGTGGAGATTTAATTTACTTTCCTAATCACTGAGAAAACATCTTTGTTTTTACATTTGTACCTTCAATGAGATTGCTATTTTGTGAATATGGAATAAACAGGATAACAAGAACAAATGGATTATAGCAGTTCTCTTGACAAAAGGTGTCTGAAACTTGCTTCCTCAACAGGGAGACATTGTAACAGTAAAAACATTGCTCTCAAAAAATATTTTAATATTTTAATATCTTCTTTAATTTGGTAATCTAGACTGACTAGATAGAGATAAATTGGTCAGTAGAGAGAAGCAGAACATGATCCATTCATTTTTTTCAAATTTATTTTGGTATGATGCTTTGGGCTATTTAGAAGACAGAAAGGCAGACATTCACAGGAGTCTAAATAAGCAGACTCATTCTCAGAGTTTTAAGCATTGGAGACATATCTTTCTTTTTGAGTAACTCTGAATTTTTTCTCAAGAATCTGTAATCTTTCTAGGACCAATCATTATACAGAAAGACAGATGGACAGGGACTTTTAAGGTACTTATTTTATTTCTATGTAGCAAAAAGTCTTTTCAGCTATTTTTAACAGTTGAATTTTCTGTCACAGCAGTGACCTAGGACAGAGGTTATATAATCAGTCCTTGTTGAATTGTGTTGGAAAAATTTTTGTGACATTGGCTCTAAATGTCTACAAATTCTGTTGTCTTAACATGATGTCATAGGTAGTCATTCCAAGATGATTATTATATTTTAATCTATTGGGTTACTGAATTAAAAATAGGAATATGTTACAGATCTGTCCTTAGGAATCAAATATGTGCTCAACCTAATTATGGTATATACAATAAGCAAGCAAATAAACAAGGCTTCTGGTTTTGTTGATATTATCAAATGTTGGTTTACATAGATACAATGCACTTCATCTACTAGAGAAGAAGGAAAGGACAAGAAAAAAAAAAAGAAAGAAAGAAAACAGAAGAGGAAGATAACAATGGTGTGACATATTTTGGTACCCATACATGAAAGAACAGAGCCCAGAACCAAAACTTATAGAAAGCAGAAAAGTGAAACTGTACAAGGCATTAGAGGTCAGTGTCAGCCCATAGTGAAAGGAAGCCTTGAGAAAAAAAGCAAAGTAGAAGGAAAACAAATAGTGATGCCAAAAAGGTATTGATCTTAAAATAAAACCGTATTTTCGATGAAGAGTTCTTTAGAAATGTGTTGGAGGCTGTTAGTAAGGTAAGGTGTCAATGAACAAGCAGCAATGGTTTTGTGAAGAAAGTAGAAAGCACTGAGCTTAGACATTTTGTGTGTGGCGAGTCTGAAGAATTTAGCAACTGTCAGAATGTGGGAATGTCCAACTCGATTATGGGCTTGAATAAACCTGGTACGTTTGTTGGAGATTGCAGGATTGCACTCATAATCACAGGTTTCACCAGTAGGATTACAGTCTAGGAATTGCTTCTCCAAATTAGTCTCGCATTTATGTGGTCATGTTTGTTTTGGCACTGCAATCAGCATACAGTATACTACGTATTGCCACCCTTACAGTGTCTTAGCAAATACATTATTTGTGGCTTTTCAAAATGTTATTTTAATTGAGCCCAATTCTTTCTCCAACTGCACACTTCTTCATTATAAGCACATCTAGCTCTGTGATTTATCCATGCTGTAACTGTGTTGATGAACAACAACTTCACTGTCTGAAAAGGACAAAGAATTTCTTACTTCAAAGTTTATTTATTTTATTCTTCTAGGCATTTCATTCAGCCATTGTGATCTTTGCTGCCTCTTTTTGTAATTCCTGCATTTCATGTTGATGCTGAGATATGTAAAGTTGTTACATACTAAAATTCTTACTAAATTAAATTGTATACTATGACTTTTAATTGTAACTAACTATAAGAAAAATATTGGCCGTTCTATTCATAGTTAATGACCAAAAAAGGAAAATTTTTTAAAATATATATTTAGTACACAATCTGAGGATTATCTATGGTCTAAGTCTAATCTGTAGTTAATAACTGATGATACAGATGCTATTAAAATAGTAATATATGCATCTAAAACCTGCTAGTATGTTCTCTTTTTGATTTTGCTCCTTCCCCTGTCCCCTCCCACACTATTCTGTCACAAAACATGCTGCTATGGATATGTATTTTTAATGACCAAAGCTCATGTAGCCACTCATTTCCAAGTGGAGTAGCTCTCATTTGTTTTTCTTTGCCATATTTTTGTCTTCCTGAGCCCTTTTCTCAGTTCTTGTCCTTGCTCACCTCCCTAGACTCATGTTCTGGCTCATGTTACACTATTTCATCTGGCTGAATTGGCTCCCAGCGCAACAAGGTGAGAAGCAAAAATAGCTGATGAAAGCAGTGGAATAAATCCAGCAAGAGAGAGCAAGAATAACTGATAGTGACAAAAGGGGGACCTGACCATTTTAGTCAATGTTTGGCCCATTTTGCTGCACTTGTAGTGTGAAAACATGTCCAGAATGCTCTCATCATCTTCTTCCTGGCTTCATAGAGATTATGGCACAGGATCTTCTGGACCAATAAATGGTTGGAATCTGTAGCAGTACACAATCAAAAATTTAGAAAACTGTGATGCCTACCACCAAGGCAATTATCTTGGCCAGGGAAGAGCTGGAAAGAAGATATCATGTTTAAGTTAATGTTAATTAATATATTCACAATTATTTATGCAAGATTTTACACTGAGAGTCTCATAAAGAATGTTGATCATACAGAAACCAGATAGGTTACATAGGGGACGTATATACAAGTTTCTTCTTTTGTATGATCCAAGGTAAATGCCATAACCACAGACATCTTTTTTCAAAGATGTCAGAAGATGGCATGCTTGTCCTATTAAGGAATAAGAACGGAGTAAAATATTGCAATGATTTAGCAGGGAAAAAAAATCCTTGGTTTTCTGTATTAACAACACATACACAACTTGTCATTTCTGCCATCCCAGACATCCCAGATCTTTTAGGTACTGTTTTTAAGAGAATTCATACATCCATTAACTATGAGTTCATACATCCATTAACTATGAGTCGAATGCTGTAAAAATATAAATCCCACAAAATGACTTAAAGGATCTCTAATTTGTAACTGCTATTTTCAGTAAATCTAGGAAGACCAGAAAGGTGGCAGAATATTTCCAGAAATTGTAATAAAATGAATGTTGCACTAGCATTAAGAGGAATAAATAAGCTGATCTGCCTAAAGATATTCTGTCAGCTTGATCATGACCCTAAACAAAGTAATAGAACAGAGTATGAAACAATGAATTGATAAATAATAGAATATTTTTAGTGTCACTCAATATTGACTTCTGAAAAATAGATTGTCAAGCTAGCATGCCTTCTGTCTTTCTTTTTTTCTTCTTTTTTTCTCTTTCTTTCTTTCTTTCTTTCTTTCTTTCTTTCTTTCTTTCTTTCTTTCTTTCTTTCTTTCTTTCTTTCTTTTT
>NW_024962265.1:30272641-30330293 GCF_019238085.1 Lagopus leucura
CAAACGTGATCACTACTATAAGGCAATATTCTGAGACAACAAAAAAAAGGTAAATAACTTGAAAGCCACACATGACATAACTTCATTACCTTCACTTTCACAACTACATCCATGCCCATTTTTCTATAGGGAAGAGCACAAAGAACAAACTATAAACAAATCACAAGGCCTGTTCTGATGCAAAAAATCACTTAAGAACAGGACTCAGAGACTCTTTTGAACAAATGACAGATGAAATGTGATGTGTAATTCAACAGAAGTGAAAAGAAACATATACAGTTACATAACACCCTCCATCATGCAACCTAGAATGCTAAAACATTCTTTCTTCTGGTTCATATTTCCCATTAATTAATAACAAAGGTTCTGTCAGCCAAATTCTGCCCTCATTCACACCTGTTCATCTTTCCACTCACAGCTGGCTAGAACAGACATAAGCCCAAAGAGAATTCAACATTTAAGTTGAATCTTTATTAATAATAATCTGGATTCACTACCAAGAAAATAATTACTGTGCCCTTCACACATCACTATTGCAAAGGTGTTAGTACAAGCACCTCTGCAAGAAGGGCCTTCTCTGATGCCCTGAAACAGCTGATAAAAAGTATATCCTTCATGATACTTGAATTATTTTCTGAGCAGAAAATGTGCCATGGGCTGATTTTGAAGCACTCAATTTTTATTACTAACTTTACACTACAACTGTTAACAAATTTTGCACTCAACTGCCATACTTACAGTTTCGCATATTTGCTAAGAGCAAAGGTTTCAAGTAAAACTGTGATTAGAGATGTTGGTATGAACTGATTTGGACAAGATCCATATTTGCATCAATGATGTGTAGAGCAATTTTGTTTCTAACACAACATGAAAAGATGTGCCTCAGCAGCAAAGCTACAAATTAAACCGGTCTTAAAAAAAGAAAATTCAAGCTGTGAACTTTCTGCCTCAGTTATCAGCAGCAATGTTAAAGTCAACTGCCTCTCCACACTGTGGCTGTAGGAGCAAAAAGGGGGCCAAATTTGAAGACAGTGATGCTAAAAATCAGAAATACGTCAAGAGCAGCCATCTCCAAAATCTAACCACATGCTCCTCTGAGAGTAGAGTACTAAAGACAGACTGTCCAAGACAGTGATGCTGCAACTTGAGTGCTGTAGCAGCTGAGGAAACTGACAAGCAACCAGCTCTGCGTAGGCTATTAGGGCAGAAAGGGCAATACGAACCTCCAAGGTTGTATTAACTCCTGCGTATGTCTTCACACAGTAGAACCACTTTCTGCAGGAGACATGTGGGAAAGCCTCATCTGCAGAGCCATTGCCACAGCAGTAGTGGCAGGCAGCCAGTAGGCTGTGTGCAATCCCAGGACGTCTGCCAGATATGGCATCTGCAATGTTTTAAGTTCTAAACATCTGTTTTTTGAAGGGGGAAAACTTCAAAACTTTTATCCCCTCCGCCTCCTCCCATAGAACAAAGAGCTCAGTGATGCACATTTCCACAGGTTCCCCTTGCCTGAGTGGGCAGATCCTGGCCCTGGACAAGTCTGCTGACACATGAGCTGAGTCTGCTGACACATGAGCTGGGAAGGAGTTCATGATATCAGTGCTGCACTTGGCATTCAGATATAACAGGGATGAAAGTAGTACATGTGTTTACATGCATTTTAAACAAACCAAACTAATCAGTTCAAAAAATTAGTGAGCTTCAAAGCTAAAGGAACCTTTTTCTTCTTCCTCCACCGCCTTCTGCAGCCTGGATTAAAACTGTAAACTGAGTTAAACTTCAGGAACTACTCTGTCATTCATACCACCAGAAGAAAGATGGGAGGGGTAGACAGGGCATTTTTCCAGAGTGCTTTACTTTGAAGAGCAAATAGTTGTGGTTGACAGCATTACAATATATCCTCATACACCAGCATTGGTCTTGCCACCTGCTCTGAGCCCTCCTGCACACCTTTTTGCCTGGTAGGCAAAACTTCTAGTACGACTAAAGTCTATGAAAATGTATTTAATAAGAGTTCTAGCATTTATGGAAATCTGCCAGCTACACTAAGATGAAAGATAAGAATCAAACCACTGAAGAGACGTGCAAGTAAGCTATTAAGATCTCCCAGTAATCTGAAATCTGCCCATTGTGCAGTTTTATTGTGATCACTTTTCTGCTCCTGATCATCAAACATTTAAAATGTTGTATCAAATATTCCTGAGAAGTCAGGATTCCTGACAAGCAGAAGGCAGCTCCCAGTTAAGGTTCACTCAAGGGTGAACCAACTCTTCGGACTATCACCTTCAACATGAGGACTACTTTGGCATAGGCCAGTGTTGCTTCTGAACCAGCCCCAATATGCCCACTTTGTAACACAAGAGACTGTGAGGCCTGCTTCCTGCCTAACTTCTGGTCCCATCCAGAAGGCAACACAGTTCAGGAGCATCCAACTGTCCTCATACACTGTCATGGAGAGGCAGTCTACATGTACAATTCTGGGCACCTCTCTGCATACTGTGTATCTTAAAAATAAACTCTGTCATACTGTAAGTTACTCGAAAAGAAGAGGAAGAAGAAAATAATAACATATGCAAAGTGTAAGAACAATTCTCCAACTGCCTTTCCCCTGATACTTCCTGTCTCTCCTCCTTTCAGTAAGTACTTATATCTCACATGACATATTATCTTGTTCAATTCTCTGCCATCTGCTGAAACAAACTCACACAAAATGAACAAGAATATTTTTTTCCACAGCACTAGTTACATAAGCATCAAAGCACTACTACAGAATTACTTACTGTAGGAGGAGAAATAAAACAGTTGAGAAAGATTTGCTTGGAGTTGCAAGTAGGAAGTGAGAGACAACAAGGACATCAACAGCTAGAATAAAAAGGAGTGAGAACATACCCATGAAAGTGCTACTACTGATAATAGACGAGGGTTCCAAACTTCTGTTTAAATCAAGCTTGTCTGAGTTCAGACTTCTGCTTTTTAGTCCAGTTCCTTCATTTTGAGTATAAATGGAGTTAATCAACTTGCTGCTTGTAGCCTGCATCCCAATAATGCCAGTGCACTGGTCAAAGGGATCTTCCAGTGGAAGTGAGTACTGACAGCATTCCTTTTTCTTTAAATATCCAGACTCATAAGGATCCAGGTTTGCTGTTCTTTGGTCAGGGCTGCAATCTAAAGAAAATGAAATTACTTTTATATGCACTCATCACAGCACAAAAATTATTTAAGACTAATTTATTTTTCAACTTACTTGGGCTGCATGCTTCAAAGGTCTCGGAGCTGTATGTGTTTCCTTTCAAATACATAGACCCCGAAGTACCCAGGTAGTGGCATAGAAATGGATCTGCAACACCATCCAAGTCTGTTTCACTGCCATTATCTAGGTGGCAAATGCCTTAAAAATATAATTGACATATCAGCACATGGTCTTAAGATTAAGCTTATACTTTCCTAATTTTTGTTCTGTTAAGAATCCCATCTTTTCAATGAAGTTTCATAGTATATTTAGATCTTGTTTAAGTTTAGGTTAAATTTTTAATGAAAAGGCCAACTGTAAAAAGAGTTTAATTAATTCATCAATTAACAGAGAACATGTCACACTTTACTTCATTACATGGTCACTGGATAATAGAACAAATCCAAACACAGGGATCAGAATCAAGGAAGCCAGGCTTATACTCTGTTATACAGCCACTTTCTAGAGAAGAGAGTGGTAATGAGAAAGTCCTGGGTGGAAAAGCCAGAGGGAAACAGCGAGTGTTCATACAGCTCTTCTGACTTCCAGGTCACTGGCTTATGAAAGCTATGGACATGCTCCATGGCTCTTGCTCTGCAAACAGGCATACTGTCTAAAGACTTTCAAATCATTGATCCATTCAATCCTGTCCCAACTGCTGATGTCTGTACCCCTAGCATTTTCCCAATAAGATGCATTTTCCTTGCTAACTCAGGTATGTTTTGGACTCTTAGGCAACAGATGTGTTAAAAGTGCTGCAGCTTCCATCATCCAATTATCTTAAATTGTTTATTAACTCTGGCCCTTACAACTTATCTGACAGGAAATTTCATCACTTCTGTTACGCTAAAGTTATGCTGGTATTAACATCCATCTCTACATTCCAGTACAACCATTCCTTCCAAACTACAACAGAATAAAACACATTGTTACAACTCCTTCTGGTCACTCTTATTTTGGAAATGTGATCATCAGTTTGAATGTACCCTTGAGAATAGAGAAAAACATTTAAGCAAAGCCATAGTGTCATTTGGATGAGCAGAACCATGTTTCTGTTATTAGCTTGCTGATGCAATCGCATGCAATAAATCTCTCTGAAACTTCACTGAAGATGTTTCACTGGTGTTATTTCCTTAAGTTAGAAAGGCAACACGCAAACTGTAGCTACTCAAGCAAGATGGAAAATTTGCTTAACATTTCACACTTACCATTACTGTCTCTCTGTTGTAAGAAATACCCTCCCACAGAAGATGTGAGGAACTGATGATGACTACCATTTTCAGATGAACCATATCCATCCTGCCTTTCAGCCAGCGTGCCCTGGGATGACAGGTAACTTGGAATGTCAGCAGGCAAATTTGTTTCATCTGTGATGAAGCAAAACACGTACAAAAGCCATCAGCATACTTCAGGATTTGTAGAAAAATTTTTATATTTGTCAGAAGAGTGCTGAAAGTAACAAACAACTCACTCTTCAGACTGAGAAAAAGCATACAAATATTCCTACAAGAAAGTGACTGGAAAGCAATCACAAACATATATATATATATTTCTTTCCAAGGCAAACCTTCAGTTTACATACCTGTATTTGTGATGCTGCAATCTTCATTTCTCCTTCTAGTGTGGTAGATGATGACCACCCACACCAAGGAAGTGCCCACCACACAGCAAACCACAGCTATGATGACAATGCCAACTGTGGCCCATCCATCATCATCAAGTGCTGGAGCAATGTTTTGAGGAGAATCACAGGTGGGAGTAGGAATTACATTAAGACGAATGTTGCCTCGTTCTGTTCCAAGTGTATTAGACATTTCACAAGTGTACTTCCCAGCATCTTCTACATCTGTATCCACAATAATTAATAACTGATTGCTTGCAGCAAAGAAATGTCTTTCTGTTACCATGAGAGGGCTGTCATCCTTGGTCCAGTTCAGTCGGGGCGGAGGGCTACCACCAGCAATGCACTGTAAGACTGCAGTTTCACCTTTTGTTACAGTTCGATCCAGCAAAGGCCGCAAAAATGATGGTGTTTCTGAAAAGAAAACGTAAGCTTTATATTCTATATAACCTTGCAAAAATGGGGACATGCTCCTTTCTTTCACAGCTCAAGAGATAAAGCTAAAGAAAATGCACCAGTAAGGCCTAATGAAGCTTACTGTCATTTTTGGAGAAAACACCTTAAAGAATTTGAAGTAAGAGTCTACAGCTTGCTTGTCAGTTGATCAGATTTAGATGCTGACTTTCCTTACAAAGATAAAAAGTCCAAATCATATATGCTTGAGAGTATAAAGAATTAGATTAAAATGGCTAACAAATCATCAGGAAATTAAAAGATAGGAAACTTATTCTTTTCATATATATTATAAATTGTTTCAACTATACATGAGAAACAAATCATTGAATGGCTAGGGTTGGAAAGGACTTTTAGGATCTGTCCCTACCCCCTGCTATAAGCAGGGACACCTCCCACTAGACTAGGTTGCTGAAAGCCCCAAGTGTAACTATCTTTTATTATTTTGCCTCCTAATAGTAATTGTGTGCTGGTGTACATATTTCTAATCTGTAACTGTGTCTCAATGTGTAATATTTAAGAATACAGTAATTATTAAACACCACTTTGAAAACAATGCAATTTTTTTTTATCAGTATGTGATTTTAAAACTACTCAACAATAGTTCAGTCCTTCAAGAAGATTTATACTTTTAAGAAATGCCAGTTTCTTACCTAGAACTGTTAATGTGGCATTAGCCGAAATGCTTCCAGCAGTATTTTGAGCTGTACAGCTATAGACACCTGTGTCCTCAATTTTTACATCAACAATAAAGAATACATCATCTTCAGGCATGACATGCATACGCCTCTTGCGTGCTGCTGGAAAATCTGTTCCACCATCTTTCTGCCAAGCAATCTGTGGGACAGGATGCCCAACTGCAGCACATTCCAAACGTGCCATTGCCCCAGCACGAATGGTTAAGTCCATAGGAATCTTCGTAAAGGAAGGCAGCACTAAAGAAAAGTTAGTGATACCAAAACAATAATTAATCATAAATGAAACATACTTTTAGGTAGGTTGCTCCAAAAGTAATGACTTCTATTTATTTCCATGGAAATTACAGCACAATAACACTATTGAGAGTAAATTCTCAGATGCAACACACTACTTTTCAACAGTCTCCACCATTACCTATGCATTTTTGTCAGTAATGAACAAGAGCCTGCATGCCTTGCTCATAAAAAACTGCACCAGCAGAGGTGACCCATTGTTTCATACTTGCTATGACAGCACCATAGCTAGAAAGATGTTACCCACGCTGTCCATCTTTATTGTCCCACACAGACAGAAGTCACCAAATCTGGATTGTATACTGGGTGGATTGGATACTCCAGCAGAGACTGGCAATATGCTCCACAGTCTTCAAACTTGCATGAGGCTCGGCATTATCATGTTGCAAGAGAAAGGCTGTCTTCTTCTCTGGCTTGACTCTAGAAGTTCAAGCCTTTAGATTAGTCAACATCACAATGCAGCAGTCCGACTTGGTGGTTTGTCTGGGATTCCAGAAATCCAGAAGGATCACCCCTTTCCAATCACAAATGACTGTGCCCATCACTTTACCTGTTGAGGGCTGCATTTGAACTTCTTCTTGATGGGGACTGCACAGATCACACAGATCATCAGTCCAGGGATTACCGTTTCGAATCTGGTTCGTAGTGGTGACACCACATCTCATTACCAGTAATGAAGAGATCCAGGAAACCGTCACCTTCAGCCTTGTACTGGTCCAACAGGTACTCACAAACTTGCATATAGTATTCTTTCTGTTCTTGTGTGACCATTTGTAGGACCTATCTGTTGCAAATTTTCTAATACTCCAACATTGTCACCATTGTTTCCTACTCACTGAAGCTGATACTCAGCTCTGTATACAGTTTCCTTATTATAATCTACTGTTTCGCATGGATGAGCTGATTGAGATGCTCTTCATTTCGTAGAGTGACAGCTGTGCATGCCTGAGCAGAAGATGGCTTCTCTTTTACATTGCTGTTGTCAGTGCTGAAATGCACCACCTCACTATGCTAACATTCACTGTTTGGTCTCCGTGAACATTCAGTGCAAATTAATGTCAGTGGATGCATTTTTGAATCTACATGGATTCAACTCCATATCTTTGCTTCATATGCAGTTCCATGTCAGATGTAATTTTGTTAGACTGCCTCTCTGCTGTGATCTGTTGCATGGCAACAGGATGCAATGGAATACTGGCAGCAAGATTCAACCTCTACTGCCTTACCACCAACATTCACCTCTGATGTTGTGGGCCAACATAATAAAATGGGAGTCATAACTTTCGGAACAGCCCTTGTACTTTTTGGCACAACATGCTCATTATTTTAACACTCTTCTTGGATCTAAAAATGCTCGAAGCCCCATAACCTGAATTTAGCAGCAGCCAGCAAAAAAGAAAGGCAGAGTTGTGTAGTTTGTGAGACTATCAAGATCAAAATCTCATTTCTGCTAACACCTTCCTTCAGAATTTTGCCATTAATACTTCAAAATGGAGTATATGGAGTAGAAAAGACTAATATTTTACCATTGTGTTACACAGAGTTTATCACATTTACTAACATTGAGCTTGTTTTTTTTTCCCCTGTACTGTGGTTCAGCACAATGGCTTAAAAGGTAAAACTGAATGGTGATCTTGAAACCAGAAACATTTTAAGCAAAAATAAATCAGCTTATTAATGGAGATTTTCTTCTTCAAAGGCTTTTTTTCATTCTTTCCTCAAAGATGCAGATGATGAGAATGCAAATAAATACATTTATGTATCTTGATTAAAATGACTCTATTATCTACAAGCAACAGGTAACATACTTACTGTTTACTGTAAGTTTGGCTTTAATAGAGTAGGATGAACCAAAGTGATTTGAAATTACACATTGGTATTTCCCTTCACTGCTGAATTCAACATTGCGCAGTCGAAGGATGGTGGTATACTCCATCACTTCACCGCCTTGCGCCCGGAGGTGTGCATAATTCTCCATTTCAGCATCATGCAGTAATTCATTGTCTTTCTTCCATGCAAAGGTCATTGGGGAATCACTGCTGCTGGCTGCCGAACATACAAAACTCAAATTGGAGCCTTTAATTGCTGACTGTGTTTCTGGCTGGACAGTGATCTGTGGCTTAGGAAAATCATCTGCGCAGAGGAGAGAAGGGAAAAAAAGAAAAAGCAACACTGAGAAAGAGTAAAATATATGTGAGCCCTGAGAACTATTTTTAGAAAAGTTTGTACAACTTGTTTTATAGGTTTAAGAGAAGAGTCAAGCAAGTATTTCTAAAATGGATACAAAATGTTTTTGTGTTAAATTTTGTCAGCCCTAGAGCATTTAAAGATGCCATATTTATGAATTTATTGTGCCAAGTCATCTCTTATTGAAGACAAAGAACGTTTAAAAGCAGATTGTGTGTATAGTTTCTTCAAGAGAGAATGACCCCTTGACATCTGGAAGAATTATTATGAATCTAAGTCACGAAGCATACTCTTCATCTTTACAACACCTCAGTCTGCTATGAGTTTTTCTTTATTTAAAGCATAGTTATTCTGCTATCAGAAACAATGTTTAAGTCCTAGGTTTTCCCCAAACTTGCAACAACAGCAAAAAGTACAAAAGTTGCTGTCCCGATGATTTGCTGTTCTCCGGCCTATTTTGCAAACACAGCAGTGTTTAAAATCCCATAAAAAGGCAGCGCACAAGAAATTAAAGTAGTTATTCTCTGGAAGTCTTCTTACTATTGTTAAATTACCTCAAGAATGCTCGAGAATTGCTTGAGAATGCTATTTTGTGAGTTTGCAGAATTAGCTGCCTTCTGAACTACTTATTCTGTCAACTGCATGTACATGTACAAAAGAAGTAGTTAAATACTTAGGCTTTCAAAACCAAAAGGCCTCAGATGTCTCCTACCTACCGACAAAGATGCAAGCTCGAATTTCATATGCAATGAAAGAAATCCCCCACCCCCAAACTCCTCCTCATTACGGACCCTGCTTGCACTGCAGAGTTATACTTTACCTTGCCCATTTGTTCTTTTGTCTCATCCTTTTGGAAACTACATACCACAGTCAAATCATAATTTCCATAAATGATCTCAACATGGCTTGTTACAGAAGAATATACAGACAGTCTGAACCTGAGCTACAGGTCATCACCTGAAAGTCTGAAGGTAAGCTCCAGGTACAGAGAAACATGGATCCCCCTCCCTGATCTGAACCTTTGACCTGGATCTTAAGAATTAACCAGGCCACTTTGTTTTTCTCCTTCATATCTATGCATTGAATCCTCCAAGACAGATCATACTACTTGCAAAATGAGTTGATATTGTCAAAAATTTGCATAAAGATGACTAACTTTTAAGTACTTTAATTAGCCATGTGACAGAGCAGAAGGATATATTTCATTCTATTTCAGTTGTTATCATCAATAAAATAATGAAATGTTTTAAAATGGTAGTTATTTGAGGGAGGGCATGAGAAAGTCAATCAAACAACAAGCACACAAAGTAACAAGCTACAGAACATGAAAGACAAAACCAGTAATGTGTTTTCTTCAGGACAGAATAATGTAGGAGTGTTTATTTTAGTGCGTGTCACACATAGATGCATCACAAACAGACACACACACACACTCTTTCACTTCTGAGGAAAGTATTTCTCATTTTGTAGAGGCCACTTGACTATTCTATAATGAAAATCAAGCTATTCATCACTGAGGCAGTACTCTTAGCTCAGCTTTAGTAATTAATTCAGGTCACAAAGACATCTACTTTTATTCCACAGATATCTTTGGTACAGAAATGCTTTGCAATTTAGCTCAGCTTGAAATGCATGGCTTTAGAAAGCATAAATTAAATGAATTTTCTATTCTTAACTTCACAAATATGAAACTCTTGTCTAATGTGCTATCATTCAGAAAATAAAGAAGAGTCCGTAAATGTGTTAAAATTCATTAATTAAAAATGTCATTCAGCAGTTTAAAGAAAGATCACCGTCCCCTGTGGTTTAGCAAAGAGATATATATTTAAAACCTCCAACTGAATACATTGCTAGAATTAACTTCTCATAAATAATTTTATTATATATATATATATATGTGTGTATCATTCATATATGAATGATATGTCATTCATATATACTTCATTAGCTATCAAGCACTCAGTAATTTAGTGCACTATGTCAACTTTTCCTTTTCAGCACTAGCTAAATTATGCATCATCTATTCATTACTTAACATTAATATATTAAAACATTTGACTGCTAACAGGAAGAGAGAAAAAATTTTATATAACTTTTTATGTTCAGTGCCTGCTTTGTCATTGAAAAAAAGGATATGAGTGGAAACAGTATAAGCTAAGCAATCATACTTGCAATGAAAGGAAAGTTACTGAGAATATAAATACAGTGTTCAAATTTTCTTTAGTAACAGAAAATTAATATATACATAACAAAAACATCAAATCCAGGTAGCTTCCAATATCCTTAGATTTTCAAAGTTTCCAATTAATTCATTAGGAGTACTAAAAGACACTTGCATTGTTGCTCTGAATTCCTAGTATATGTACACAATTCTCCCTCACTCATGTAACAGTCATAATGAATGCTACTCTGTGCAGGAAGAGAAATTTTATCCAGAGGCAGAAGCTATCATCTGAAATCCTCAAGCCTTAAGGTAAGAATATTTTATATTCACTATCTGGCATACTGAAATACAAAATATCGATAACATAATTGTGGCAAATTAGAAGTTTTAAAACACAGTTCAAATACAAGCAGTAACTAGAGTTCCCATTTTTGAAGCAGACTTTTTGAAGTACACACAAAGAAGTCGGAGTATAACTACTTATCTTCTACTTTTTTTCAGATTTGGAATAAACTCAAATTTGATGAAATATGAATATAACTTGCAAATAATCAAAAACAAAAATGGCACCTTAAGTTAGCCAAAATATGGCTCACTTAAGAGGTACAGCTTCTGAAATAATATCCATCTTTAGAAGTATATACATTTACCACCACAAACTGCTAAGCTTTCTGTGTGACGTTCTATGTATGTAAGCTGTACATGAAACAAAAGTCAGGAAAATGTCACTACCCATCTTGTAGAAAGCCACAAATTTAGTTCATCTACATCAGTTTGGGAACAGAGAAGAAAATGTTAACAAATATTAAATCCTTTCCATTTTACTAATAAATTCAAAACATATCAAAGAAGCCACAACCAAAATCAATCCATTCAGCAAATTCTTTTCTATGTCATGAGGAATAGACACTATACTTACCACAGACAAATGCATCCAGGCTGACAGCAAAAATACTTCTCCCTTTTAGTAACTGAGGATGGGCACAACTGGCATTTACAAAGTTCTGAAAGTTGTTCTCTGACATCCACTGTGGTAGCCACTTTAACTGGCAGTCACACAGGAGACTTGATGTGTTTAAGTGCCTAAGAAAAAGCAATTGCATTCAAAGCCTGTTTGCTTGGATTCCTATATGGCAAGTCAATAACATAAAGCTAATTTTTAATCTAAATACTTCCATTACAAGAAAAAGTTACTAATGCTATTTAGCTCAAATGTGATGACACTATTTGTGAGTATTGTGAAATTTTACAAAGCACACATGTTCTCCCTGAACTCCCAGTTTCTGCAACATATAAGGTTTCAGGCAGCTGGACACGTTTCTAGTGTATTGGGTACAAAACTACAGTCAGCAGTGGAAGACACACAAAGAGCACTTAAAATAGCAGTCCAGAGGAGAGGTGTTCTGAATGTTAACACCAAAACAATTCTGAGACAATTTCTTTCCTCATTCTCATTTTTGTCAGAATTTATCTTGTGGCACATACTTTAAAAGGGGAATGTAGAGATGAAGAATAGTCAGTACTGCAAAAACAAGTGCAGAAATGGTTATCAGTGCACCTAACTTCTGTGAATAAATAGCTACATTCACAGAGGAATGAAATAATAAAAAAAATAAACCAGAGTGATATTCTGCGAAGCACATACAATCAATAGCTGAAGTAGGAAGTGTTCAGTTCAGTTAGAATGAAACAACTAGATGGGAATTTATACCAAACAGTTTTACTTCTGGGAAAGTACTTTCTATCATTTGCTTGTCTCTCATCTCTAGTTGGAGATACGTAGTTGGAGGACTACTAGGAGATTCGGGAAAAGTACAATAAAAAACAAAACCAACAACTTTTGACTAGTTACTTCACTGAAGTGTTCAGAGACTGCTATCTTGCAGCATCCCACATCTCCTAAAGCAGTGCTATCCTGTCATTTCATCACATTTGATCGTTCTTCAAATCATCTGAATCAATCCCTAGATGTCAGTCCTGGGCTCCCACTGCTTCTTTTGTGCCACATCTAGCAATTGTCCAACAGCTGGCTGGCTGAGTTCAATAAACTAATCGATACAACCACATTCAAGCAAAGGAAGAGGAGAATGCCTGGCTACAGATAGAAACATGGCAGCTGCTTTCTACAGCACCTGCAGCTATGTCAGGATATGGTTAACATCAAATTGAACATTAAATGAACCAAACATACAAGGCTCCTCACTACTTTTTCTATTGCACACAATACCATGTAACAAGAGCTTTATCTTCTTGTTACTCTTCAGTTTGTTGCCACACTATGCAATAGATCAACTATGAACAACAGATCTGACTATGGAAGGCTGATTTGAATATGGGAGAAAAGAACACGTATTTAAGAGGAAGTATTAACGGTGCTTAAAAAGGAGTAATAGCCACATTTTTCCCTCCAGAAAAATATAGCTATAAAATCTAATGCCTTGATCAAAAAGTAAGAGTGAGAAGACAAAAAAAAAAAAAAAAATCAAGAAGTTCACTAAAAGAATACAGTCTTTCCAATGACCGCTTCATGACTTCTCTGAAGACCTGCCCCTATGCTGCACCACGACTAAAGGACCCAATTACAAGCACTGACAACTTGGTCTTTATAAAAGAATTACTTTACTGCATTTCACTGGTCCAGTAAGCTTTAGCTCAGCAATAGCACTGCTGATGCTACAGCACATTACATCCAAGTCTCCCTTATCTAGTACCTATTAGAGATCAGCCAATTTAAAATCAGGACTCTAGATACCAAATGTAGCAGAAAATGAACACTCCTTACCCTATGCCATCTCACTTAAACATACTTGTCACATAAAGAATAAATAAAAAAACACTGACACCTTCAGAAATATTAATACATGAGTTTATCACCATGTCAGGCAACAACTTATGAAGCTCTTATTATATAGATTCATATAGTTAGGAATTCAATAGAGGTGAATTTTTTGACAGAAACTTACAATTCTTTGAGTTTCTTCATTTGTGAAAAAGCATTTCCTTGAACTGACATAATTGCATTATTGCTTAGATCCCTACAAAACAAACAAGAAGAAAAACATGAGAGTAAGGAGTAATTTATTGAACTAATGTATTCAACATGAAGAGTCCAGGAATAGTTTGTTATGTCAGTTACATACAAAGGTTTTTCTAGCTTAAAAACCAAAGAGACAATATTGAAGAGTTTTACAGCATGCTTAATAAATGTGAAGTTTTCTATATTAGTATTGAAATTCATATTCAGCAGAACTCCATTAAAAACCCTCTTAAGAATACTCTATTTTTTGGAGTAAGTGTATTTCACTCAAAGTCGTAAGTAAAGCTCATCAGTCCTATCTGTTTTTTTCAAATGATGGCTTAAATGAAAGTATTTACTACTCACAGGTGTTCAAGTGCATCCAAGCCAGAAAATGCTTTCTTTGTAATAGATCTAATTCTGTTTCCTTGCAGTACCCTGGAAGAAAAATAAGTACATAATGCAAAAAAGACATAGGCTTTTCTGGAGTCGAACAATTGCATTTTTGGCATTTATTTCCAAACTGTGAATTTGAATATTTACCATTCAGCCTTCCTCAATGTAGAAAAATGCCTCACCTTTAAAATAAACTGATTTACTGCACTTGACTAAATATCTTGATTTTACAATGATTTTAAAACATGTTTAATGTATACAGTTCAGGAATGCAGATTATTTATATTTATATTTTTATTATTTCATAGATGAATATTTTCATATTTTTATGCACATTTTCAAATTATTTTTCCATACCAGTGAAGCCATTTCCATTGGATGCTGCACCACTTTATCAAAGACTATTCCTGGCACTATACCTCTGTAATATTGGATACACTCAAAAAAAAAAAGTTTCTATAAATAGCACATTTGAAATCTGTGCATGTATTTCAGATTAGCTTCACTCACTGAAAAAAATCAGAAATTGCTTTCATAGAAACTAACATTTTATATCAAATAAAATGTTAAGGGAGCAAAAATCACCTTAACTATGGAAAACACACCATCATATTGGACTGGTCCATCAAAAGTGGCATAATATAAGCTACTTAAGTATTTTAAAAGGAATTAGAGATGGTGTAGAGATGGTGGTACTCACAGCTTCCTAAGTTCATCCAGACCTGAGAAGGCACCATTCATATCTTCAATAGTCCACGATATTTCATTATTTTTCAGATCTCTATTTACAAGGAAATGGGGCAGGTGGGGAAATCAAACCATGAGAGATATTAGGAAAAACGAGGTATGTACTTCTTAAATAACACTTATTATTTAAAATAATTCCTGAAATCACTGTCTGGCAGCACATTTTTTCTCTTCCTTTTTAGTTATTTCATTCTCATTTTTACTGGAAGACTTTAACAACTACCAATTAACACTTTTTCCACTGATAATTACAAAGATAACAAAACAAAAGTTAATAATTATTATAGAACAAAACGTCATTCCCTTGGAGGGTCTTCAGATACAGGACAGAAGGAGCATCAGAAGGGAAGAGATCAACTGTTGCCTCCTTCAAACTAAAATACATCTAGGCCTTTGTACACTGTGAACATTAATACACTGAGATTAATTAATAAGTAAACTTTCTACATTCTATACTGTTCACAGAGCTAACTATGTTATCTGTGACACACAAAGAGATTAGAGAAATTTGCGAAAAGAACAACGTATCAACAGAGAATCGATAAGATAAGGCTAAAGGAGAAGAAGTGTGAGAGAAAGTTTAATGATTCCTCCTGTGTAAATTTAGAAACTTGACACAGTCTCTTGACTTTTTTTAAGATCTATATATGTATTTAAAAAACACAGAATGCATCTCTGTAAACTACATCTTTGGAGGATGCCTCTAAATGCTATCACTCTTTAAAGTCTAGAGGGAAAAGTAACTTCTTCATTCATCTGGCTAACAGATGAATCAGTGGTTTGCAACTGAAAGATTCTAATGAAGCAAAGAATTTTTTGATTCATTTACTTCTTTCTTCTCCTTCCTTTAAGAAATACTATTTCAAAATACGATCAAATGCTTAAAACAATTGCTCGATCAGGACAAGCATCTACATACAGAGTGTTATCTGCTTACTTCTACCATGATGGAAAGTATGGACTCAGTTAAGACAGAACTATCAGGTCCCTAAAGCTGTAGATAGCAGTGCTGCTCACTACCTCTGAATGGAGAATTGCTACCAGAAAGTTTGTATTAAAACTACCAGTATCCACTGTGCACAGCCTTTAAGAAATAAGCCCTACTTCTCCAAACTAGAGTGGAAAAAAAAAACTTACTGGGAAAAAAGAAAAAACACTACGCTAGGAAAGTTACAAAAGGCAAAGCAAAGCAAAACAACAACAACCTAACAATGTACAAAGGATTTCTTAATGTTTTTAACCTTAAAACTCATGTTAGTCAACTTACAAAGTCTGTAGACTAGAAAGTCCCCGGAAGGCACAATCAGCAATGTAGTTTACTTTGTTGCTTCCAATGTACAGTCCAACTAGCACGCTTAAGCCAACAAAGCTTGAATCATCTAACCTTGCTAAGTGATTGAACGTCAAATCTCTGCAAGTTTAAGGAAAAATGGATTTTAATGTTTTTGTTGCATTAGTTGTTACTCAGTTCAACCCAGTTGAATCTTCAAGTAGGGGAAATGGTTCCTTTTTTTTTTTTTTTTTTTACAATGGTCACAAAACCTACCACACTGTTTTTCACCATACAGCTTATCTTTTCCAATTATTCACAAAATACTGCAGAACAAATTTCTTTCATTTGAAAATGATTGGGTTACAGCTCTAGAACAACTACAGTGAAATGAAGCAGTCATGGTTGGCTTCAACTTCTTCCAACAAAATTTAACTGTCTTACATGTAGAAAAGTTGCTGTCACCTTGGAAACTTTGTTATGAAAAATTCACACATCAGTGGTAAGAAGCTCATGCTTTGGCATGTACCCTAATTTCAAATCTGGAATAGAATAAAAGCTACTCACAGCTCACTGAGTTTTTGGCAAAATTCCCAGGCGTCAGGACTGATCCTGCTGATGGCATTTTGGCTGAGATGGAGCTGTTGCAGCATCAGCAAACCATAAAGCCAGCCTTTGGTTACCTCTGTTAAGTTGTTATGGTCCAGCTGCCTATACATACACAAACAGACAAAAAACCTAAGATTCAGAAACTCAGTGATGCGTGTGCTTTGCCACAGGTCCACATTCGACTTCATGACACTGGCCAGATAGCTGCAGCCTATATTTACATTTAAAGTTTTACGCATGCATTCAGAATACACTGCTTTACATGCTTAGTGATTAACACTAGCTGCTTTTCAAACCACACCAGAATACCTTAGTTCAAAAACACTTCTATATTTTAGCAAGCAATTCTATTATGTACAATCCTACTTAGTGTAATAGCAGAATCTATGAAAGTTGGTACTCACAAAACTTCCATGTTGGTTAATCCCCAGAATGCACCATCCATGAGCCTAGTAATCCCGTTTCTCTGTAGTTTCAATGACTTCAAAGCTGGAAGTCCTTGGAAAGTAAGCCCATCTATTTTTTTAATTTTGTTGCGATTCAACTCCCTGCATCAATAAATTTTACAGTTTCAGCAGAAGTTTACTTGCATACCAACAACTCTTCCTACCTCCCTGGAAACAAATTTCACTGAAATACCTGCCCTGCAAATTGAACAACAGAATCATAGAATCATAGAATCACTAAGGTTGGAAAAGACCTAAAAGATCACCCAGTCCAACCGTTCACCTATTCCCAATAGCTCCTACTAAACCATGTCCCTCAACACAACATCCAGTCTTTCCTTGAACACCCCCAGGGTCGGTGATTCCACCACCTCCCTGGGCAGTCCATTCCAGTGCCTGACCACCCTTTCTGAAAAGTAATACTTCCTCATGTCCAGCCTGAATCTCCCCTGATCTCCCAACAGAAGCAAGATGTAATAAAATTCAAACCTTTTACTGCAATGCATTATGTTTAACCATGCTATTACTGTTTTGCCTTTTTGATATTGAGGACATGTACTTGATAGTTACTTGATGTTTAAAGAATCTAAGGGAAGATTAAAAGGGGGGAAGATTTAGGTTGGATGTCAGGAGGAAGTTATTTACTAGGGGAATGGTGAGGTGCTGGAACAGGCTGCCCAGAGAGGCTGTGGATGCCCCATCCCTAGAGGTGTTCAAGGCCCTTCATGTGGCACTGGGGCTGGAGATTCATGATCCTTGAGGTCCCTTCCAACCCTGGCCATTCTGTGATTCTGTGAATCTTTCTAGACCTAAAATGTCATGATCGATCCCCTTCTCAAAAGTGAAAGCACGTTCCTGCTGTCCATTCAGAAGTAGAGTTGTTAATTTTTGCTTTTAATTTGCATTCCAATTGATTATTGATTGCAAAGTTAAAATTTCTAGTTGCAATACTTAGCCAGAACCAATATCCTGGATAATTTCTCCCTCTCTTAAACTGGAATCAGGCAATCCTTTTGTAGGCCTGAGTTTGGGACTCACATGTAATAGGAATTATAAGGTATAAGTAATGCTGGAGGGTAAGCTGCAGTGAGAGCAGTACATCATGTTTTCTATTTTCCTGCTCTTTACAACATCTCCTTGGCTTTGGTCCTTTTCAACTAGAAATCCAATCCTACCAACTCCAGGCAGCTTTCTGAGTTACGTGAAAAAGTAAGTCTACACTCATGCAAGTACAGAAAACAATGTACTTGCATGAAAATTAACTGTTTTTATAACAGTGGATTTTAAACTAGCTACTGTTTGCTAAATCAATAGTTGTATTTTCATTTATTTATTTATTAGAAACAACTGATATATAAAGTGACAATACTGGACAATACTACAAAAAGGCCCCTAAGAAAAATGTGGCAAAGAGTGAAAATTTGCCCCTCTAAAAAGATCTTTATCAGCCTGTATCCCATTTAACCATGAAGAATCCTCTCCTTCCAAAAGTCACTTTGTTCAGATAAACAAAGACTAAAAATAAACAAAAAATTACTTCTCCACACTCATTACTATACAGTATATGAGTATGTATACTATATCATATGTATACTATTGTATTATACAATTATTATTCAGGCTCTCAGCTTTCTAAGACTTCAGCTGCCCTCTCAGGTACTCTGATACAAACTCCATCCAATAACAAATACATAATACAAAACTCCTCTCATCCTCCCATATGTTTAAAAGTTCTTAAGTTGTAAAGAACATTCAGTGAGAACAGCCTTCATTTCTTCTTATCGCATTATTCAAGTGATAATATGTGAAGATTGCTCCAAATGTAATGCCTCCTATTTTATTATATTGGCACACAACATTAGAGGTGGACATCAATGGCATGGCAGTAGAGACTGAACGTTCCCACTACAATTCAGTTCAATTTTGTTGCTGCGCAACAGATGGCAGCAGAGGGGCAGGCTGACAAAATGGCATCTGATATGAAAGTGCCTATGAAGCAAAGGTGTTTTACTGAATTCCTTCATGAAGAAAAAACTGCATCCATTGCTATTCGTGAACGCTTGCTGAATGTTTATGGAGATCAAACAGTGGATATGAGCACAGTGAGACGGGTGGTGCATTTCTGCAGTGATGACGGCGCCAGTGGGTCACCTCCACTCATGCAGATTTTTATGAGCACAGTACACAGGCTGTTCATAGCTGGAACATATATGCATAGCTAACGATGGTGACTATGTTGAAAAATAGCATTTTGTAGCTGAGAATTTGCTCTGCCAAAGTGTTATTGTGCTCACACTCTTCTGTTGGGGTTTAATTCAAACATTTCCTCTGTGCACAGGAAAGACACATTCATAATTCCCATTTGTATCAAGCATTCTAACATTTCACTGTTCTTAGGGCTTTTTACTTTCAAAATTAATCTAACAGTTCATCTTGCCTGTTGAGAATGGAAAATAACTACTTGGAATTTAACAAAGTGCAGTCCTAGCCCATCTTCTTGTCAACTTATCATACTCTTCAAGTTTTCCAAAAGAGGGGAGAATATATTTCCCCATATTTGTTCATATTCAGTAGCTACATTTATTACTCAGTAAAATAGTTATAGACTGTATCACGAGTGAAAATCATAAAATTCTACTTACTCAAGCATATTGTTTATTGTAATATCTTTCAAAAGCAAATTAATTCCCTTTATAATGCAATGGTTGGATTTGATGATTTTAAAGGTCTTTTCCAATCTAAGTGATTCAGTTATTCTAAATGATTCTGTGCTTTTACAAACACACAAAGAGACTGATGTAGTGAGTGACATAACTCTACTTCATTTATTAATTTTTCCAATGTTTTTTTTTACATAAATACTGCTATTTGCTATTAACCTTTTTTTTTCTTTTCCTTTAATAAGCAGACACAATTTTAAACACAAAGACTATTCATATCTCACCAATATATAAGACTGGTTTTGTTCAGTATAAAGCTGCAGTTAGTAAGGGTTGTAGTAATGTTTTCTGTGCCTGTCTCTGCGACTGCTTTAATTAAAGGCTAGAGTTCAAGCACTACCAGTGCTTGGAGAGCCTGAAAACAATTAGTCAATTGTAGGCTGCACTTACAGGTGTTGCAGATGGGAAAGTTTAAACATCTTTTGAGGGATTGCTGAAATTCTGTTCCTGTTCAGTTTTAATACTTGAAGTGTGGTAGACAAATTGTCAAAGGTACCAGGCTCCATGGAGGTTATTCGGTTACTGTTAATGTACCTGTTGAAACAATGTCTAGAAGGTTAAATTTACAGTTATTTAATAAAATTTTAATACCAAGTAGTGAAACATAGAGTTCTTAGACTGCTTATACTGTGATAAATGAAATTTCATTAATCGCATTAATCAAAGCTCTTGACAACTCAGTCTACAGTCAAATAGTATTTTGCTACTAATATTTTTCTCTGTTCTGCAAGAGCGCATTATTAGCAGAAGATAGCATGTTGCCAAAATATAGTATGTTGCAACTCCATTACTTTCTTCACAGTGTAGCTCTCTCTTTGCAGTACTGCTATAAAAAACATTAAGGTAAATTCAATGAAGTCCACAGAACTTCATGCAACTCGAGACTAGACCAGCACCCACAGCTTAAATTCATTTTACTATGTAATTTTTCTCTCAAGAGAGACATATCCATTTGTTTCATCTCAACGTTGTTTACTATGAATTAAAACAGTTAATTGCAGCAACTGGTAAATTCAAGTCTACAACTTAGGTTAAGATCAGTGGGTAAAAGTAGGAACATTTAGTAAGTGTCTGATTAAAAAATATCTCATTCTTCAACATACAGTTGCCAGCCTAAGCTTGCCATCAAGTTTTTTTCTAAATAACATGGGGAAAAAAAAAAAAAAAAAAAAAAAGGAAAAAAGGAAAAGAAAATGTAAAGTAGGTTTTACTTACAGATACTTGAGCTGTAAGGAAGGAAATGATGACATTTTTAGCTCTGATATGTTGTTGTTGCTCAAATCCAAAGTTTCTAAACTCTGAAATGGCTTCAGATGTTCAGGTAAGATGTTGGCAATCTTATTACTGGTCCTGAAATTTAAGGATAGTAATTAAAAAAAAAAAAAAAGTCATTTCCAGAGCTTGTTATCTTGTTAACTAAGCACTACTCTTAAAATTAGTACTTAATTTCCCTGCTTGTTCTAATAGGCTGAGCATTAATTTCTAGTTTTCTTGAATTACAAACTAGAATGCTCTGAGCAAACAAGTCATCAACATTTCTTGATTCCTTGAAGCATTTTCCCAGCAAACAGGGCAGGGGGGAGGATGAAGAAGTATTATAATCCAAAAGTATTGCATTGTTTTTAAAATGTTAAAATGAAACACTATGTTCATTAATCTCTGAAAAAATGTAGACATATGTTATTTGCATTGAATATACTATGTCACAATATTGCAATGAAATCTGGTCATAGTTGTTTTTCATTTTAGTCAAACTAACATAACAGTACTCAGACATTCTGCTTCGTTTTTCTGAGAACTCCTACAGCATGAAATTCAAACTGAATTTCCACAAAAATAGAGCTATGTAAGATTGATGACAGTGCACTCCTTCCAGAAAAACATTCTCTAATACTACAATTAGATCTAGTATTTTATCCAGCAAATTTTTCTACTGTGTTAGCAAAGAATAAAATTTGTGCTTCTCACAACTCTTCACAGACTGTCTGGACATCTTCTTTGGTTAGATTTCAGCTAAGCATCACATTCAATTCCACAGTAAAGAATTTACAACTATTTAAAGACATGGCTATCCTAGTCTACTCTAAGAAACATCTCTATTTTCACTTCCAATTAAATGTACTTTTTCTAGCAATATATTTCATGTTCATGCACAGCAACTACCATATTTTTCATCCCAGTTGTATCATACATGAACATCAGCAAAGTGAATAGAGTTATTCGTTGGGGCTAATGGTACGTAAGGGGAAAACATACATGATTAATTAAGTGAATGCAACCCAAAATGATCCTTGTTACACTCCAAAGCTCAAGTCAGTTCTGGCTGTGGTACATTCTATTCCTAGTAAGACGAATGATCAAAATTTAGGTGCTCTCCTCAACTTCCAGAGACTGAAGGCAAAGGCAATTTCAGGTTAAACTATCAACAAAAATGTTGATTCTGGAAGGTGTTTGCCTTTATTAGAAATAGTTGCTCTGGATAAAATAGTAAGCCATACACTTAGAATGGCATGGACAACCCTCACGTAAGCAAGGGAAGGATTACTAAAGACAAAAAAATCCTGACTCAAAAATTGAACCATAAGTTAGATTAATAGGCCTTCTGACCACATGTGGGAATGGATAAATGATCTTGCAACTCCTCCAACGCTGCTCTTGTATCATGTTTCATTACTCAGGCTGTCTGGTAGAGCTATACTACATTATCTAGGAAAAAAACAACCTCTTAACAGTAAGTTTTTATAATAAATGGAAACAAATTACTTTAATAAAAAAAACAACAACAAATACCACCATGTGTCAGTTCCACTGTCCAAACAAGACTGTGAGTTAGATAACAGGTCACAGAGTTGCCTTTATGCGTTAGTTTGTTTATAAGGTAATTACTAGCAAGGTATTAAAACTGCCAATTACTTGAGCGACGAATAAAATTTTCCTTGCAGTAAAAGTGTGCTCCAGCAGAAGCCAGCAATTTCCTGAACTGCACGCCTCCTAAATTGCAGTGTGAAAGTGTTCACTTACAGACACAGCTTACACAGTGCTCTCTTTGTGTCAATATTGCTTCATAAAACAGAAATTCCTTACAACTGGCAGGATAATAGCCTCTGTATTACAAAGTTTAGTTGGACCTAATGGAACTGAATAAAAGTCTTACGCAGCCTTCAGATTAGCCCTTAAACTAACTGGCAAATTATTTGATGCAGACCAGATTGCAATAAAAACATAAAAACAAACAAAAAAAATCAGCTAATTTGTTTCAGGGATTGTTCTTTTTCAGTGATGATAAGGTCATTTAATAGGCAGAAAGTAACTTCTTCACCAAAACAGAGGTCCACATCAAAGTCCTACTCCATCTCATAATGAAAATCAAATGAACCCTTCACCATGCCTTCTTGCCTGTCTGTATTTGTAGAAGCCACTCAAATGCAAAATGCCTAAATGCTTCTCTCCTTACTGCCCCAGCCTCCTAATCCAGTTTTCTCTTTAAAAAATTCAAATGCCATAATTACCCAGCACTGAGAAAATCTCAAAGTTTTAACGTTCAACCCTAGTTAAAGTGAAAGTCTACTTCTAATTTGACTTTTCTTCATGATCTCCTTTCAGAAATTCAAATAAATATTGTATTCATTCCTTTAATGAGTGCCAAATAAATATCAAAACTACTCAAAAAGATATGATTGAAAATGCAAGCTTATCTAATTGTTACAACAGATCCAAAGAATATCCTCTACCTTGGTACAATCATATGAGTTTGTTCACTCTGCAGAAAAATGTCCAGTTGCTGTAACTACCGTGTTCACACAAAAGAAGGTCTGCATGCTGCACCAATTTCATTTTTCAGATCCTGAAGGGAAAATTAAAGCAAGCAGGGATCCCTCTGCAGTAAGTCAACCAGTGCATGAAGTTCTCACAGAAATATGCCAATGGCAAACAGATCACAATTTCTCCATTTGCAAGAACATGCAACTTCCTTAGAATTTTTCCTGATGCACCTGATGAAAAAAGACCACTGAGGAACATAATCAAACCCACCAAAATATCCACATTAATTTGAGTGTATCTCTTGCTGTTCAACTATTTACAACTTGACCTAGTTGAACAATAGTTGTTCAACTATTTACACCTTCAGATCATAAAGAAAAAGAAAACAACCAACCCTACCAAAATAGTGTGCACGTAGGTTGATTTAATCATTTTCACATAAGCCTGAGTGAATACCATCTCAAGACAGAATATTAGTTTTTCATTAGGGTATGAGAAACACTGGATTTTCCTTTCCGAATTCATGACTTTAGACACACCAGTAGGTCAAAACATTTACAACAACCCCATCAATCATGATCTCAAGATTCATTCCGTATAAACAACAGCTACAACATACCTGACATATTGACTTGTACTTCCCTTGCCTCTAAGGAAATACAAAGCAGGATAGCAATTGCCATATCCATTTTGTTAAGTATCTAGTTAACACTAATTAGACACAGTTCTTATGCGCTGGGGGGAAAAAAATTGTTTTTAAGATGTGAGGTACTAGGATTATGTATCTCTTAATAAAGATTGCCAATATGCAATGTTTTTTTTATCTCGAAGAAGAATCTACATAAGCTTAGAAATGAAACTTCATTGATCTGATCTTATGATACAGAAATTGCATCTCCAGATCTGAAGCACTGTTTTCCATTTCTAAAAAAACCTCACTACAAGAAAAAAAAAAAAAAAAAAAAAAGCATTCTTGCACTTCCCTGTCTGTGCAGCCTGTTTCCTAAAACTGTATAACAATTCTCTTTTAACACCTCTGTGATTCTGGACTATCTCCTGTCCCTCACCTAATCCCTGAAAGGCAGAATATATTAAATTTGCATTAGGAACAAACAATCACGGTGAAATCTCTTGGTCACTTGCTAAATATCAAGAAGATATATAAGGAGAAAAAAACATTTTGCTAGGGCTAGATACATCTTTCTGAGCAATGCAGAAGCTATGATACTGGGATGCTGGGGTTCACAGATACTTAGTTTGTCCATCTTCTAGTTACACACTTTCAAGATTAAAGCTGGCTTGGAGGTAGCCATGTCAGCACAGGACAAGTAGACGTGACCATCCATGCCCATCCAAGTACATACACAGTCATCTCCATTATATTACAATATGGCACAAAGTCTACTTTTTCACAGGTTGCTTCAACCTGTTCTTCCTTCCACTCACCCCTTGGTGTCATACGACTCCTTTTACATTTGCTACTTGCACATTTTTCTCAAACGCCTCCAGACTTTTGGACTTTTAAGATCCTCCAGTTCCTGGAATCTTTGCAACTAGTAGAGATGAAGGAAGAAAGGTTTCACTGGAAAATATTTCCGAGATGATGATGACAGATATAGAGCCAGGCTTACTTGGCAGTTCTACTGGTAAGTCTACAAAAGTCTGCTATCCAGTTCACAGAGGCTACAGGCCTTGAAACAAGTAGCTGTTCTTTCTTTTGAAGGTCTCCTTCATACCACCAATCCTTGCCCATCCACTGTTTCTTCAGGTCAGATGTTTTTTGTGCTTTTTGTGGTATACAGTCTTAAAGCATAACATCAAAACTTGTTAAGTCTATACCTACTGATTCCTTCTCTAAAACTTAGACCAAAGATTTGCCATTTCCTAAAACAAGCTGGAAAAAGGAGGAGAAAAACATATAGAATGAAACTACTCTAGGATTCAGAGATGATTTAATAATTAAAAGTAGACAGCAGCAAATCCAAAGCTCCAAGCAGTTGATACTTTCAAAGCAATTATCTCTTGATTCCAGCCATAATACCAATATGAATAATTAAAATTTCCTTCCAAACTCTTTTCTTGATACTCTGGAGTCTGTTTCCCATTTCACTTTTTGGTCTTTCCGAAATAATCATACATTACTTAGCATGTGGTAGTCAACTGAATGCATAACTTCACCATTTTAATGAAGGTAAACATAAACAATGAAAATACAGCTATTTCAGCAGGATCTGACAACAGAAATAATAGCCAACTGCAGACTTGGTGCACTCCATGACTATCATTTAATGCTAAAATCTTAAACAACTGTAGTTATGACCTAGATTAAACACAGCGTAACACCCTCCAATTTTATAAATCATATTTTTATCTGATTTATGAACTTATTTAGTAAAAATATGTTTTTTGTTGTTTGCTTTTTTTTTTTTAATTTGTTTAAAACAGAGCCAACTCTTGGAGAGTGCAGACTGAAGCCCAGGTACTTCAAACTGTACACCCTTCTAGACCTACTCAATCTCAACTGTTGGCAACAAGTTGAGAGATCTTCTCCCTGTCCACTTCTAGTTCATTCAAGATGATGAGTCACCACATAACCTCTCCTCCCTTGCAATAACCATCTATCGCAGTACTATGCTAAAAATCCAGCTCTTATGATGTCTGGCATTTTAATGTCTTTCCAACTTCTCTTGTTCCCTGTACTGTCTCACAAAATATGGCATCGCTCTCATGGTAAAATTTCCTACCATTCTTCTACTTGTTACATGGGAGTAGTACTCTCTGTTTTTCTGAACCACAATTATTCTTTTTAATTCATCTTTAACACTGTTGATCAGAAAAACATGCCTTTTTTTTTTTTTCCCCACTGTAAGTAGATCATAAAATTTGCATTCACTTCCATTCTCATTGCAAAAGCATTCATCTAGACTCTATACCTCTGCTAAAGCAAATTCTGTGTTTCCAGATATTTCTACTCTTTACCAACACTCAATCTAAATTGCTGTTATAAAAATCTAGTTTCCATGTCTGCAAGTCTGACTAAGACAGGTTCCTTTTCAAATTCTTTCATTTACTTCCTCTTAGTCTCCACACCAAATGTCAAAGACTGCAGAAACTAATTCCAGACAGTTTTCTGCTCTAGTTTTTTGCTCACAACTTCAGCCCAAGTCACACATGGTTTACCACCACTCTCATTTTTAGAACTTTCTCCAAGCTGCCTTATGCCTGAAGGCCAGTCTGGCATTCCTCTATCCTTTCTTTCAATCCTTCTTCAAAACAAACTCTTCCAGGCAGCATCCAAATCTTAATCCTTCCCATAATAAAGTGGTAACTGAAGAGATGACAAGGATGTAAAATATTTGACCAAAATTTTCTTAATATTGGGAACCAGACTACAGTTTAGTATGCTGACTTTATAAATACACAATACCACTTTCTCTGACAAGCACAGAAGGGAAAGGCATTCACTCCTACTGAATATAAGCTTTCATTTTCAAGAGTCGTGTCTGAACTTCTTTCTCATGACTATAGCTTACTAAATACAAACGGTGACAGCATTCTGGATTCTAAACACAGCTGCCATTCCCAATCTACTGCAAGAAGACAGATTTATCATTCCTACCTCCATTACAAATAATCTTGCAAACAATGATTATGAAAAAAATATGTATTTTCCAAAAGCACTTCGCAGAAGTTCTCCTAGTTGAGGTGCCACCAAACTATTCAAATCACTGCTCTACTTCTACACTGGCAGTTGAGCAGATGTATAAGATATTCTGTGTGTTCACTTCAACTAATTAAATTGTACTTCTCAAGACGACTACTTGAAGAATGATCTTGAATACTCCTTATCTGAAAACATATTGACATATACATTTCCTTATTTTAAAATGTGCACACAATATTAAAATAAGATCACTTCTAAACAACATAATACTTTTTTCACTAGCAACATTTGTGCATAAAGCTAGATAGGTATTTAACTATATGTTGATTAATTGAAGTCAGGATGAGATAGCACACATTAATTAATTAACAATGAAAATCCACAAGTCTATGCTCAATTACTGCCCCTCAAAAGCAGGTTCACTCTTTTGCTTAAAAAAAAAAAAAAAAAAAAAAAAAGAAAGAATGGAGAAAGCTGCCATAGATGAATTAACAATTTTCAGCCGAATGGCTGAAAAGTTTTTTCAGGTGCAAACTGTAGCATGGTCTCTGAAGGGCTGGTTCTACTTGTTGCTCATCTAACCCACTGGAGAAGATACGTAAGTTTAATGTCTACTATGCTGTATAAGCAAGTTCTGAAATTTTAATTTTAAATTATTGTTCATGGCTTAGGTAACCTTGCTGATTTATTTTCTCTTTGAAGAGAATGACTTTCCACTTTTTCAAGCAGCACTTTCAGCTTTGCTTTTCAAAAGTGCTCTTTGAACACCAAAGAAATTAAAAAATGACTAGTCAGAATCATTTTAGAAGAGCTGATCAGAAAGCTACATTTAAAGTTGGAACAATTTTAATTATGCAATCCCAGCACTCAACTAAGACTGGCAATTTCTCAATACTTCTGGCCCGTGTCATATCCTGAGTAGTATTTCTGTTAATAATTTTTTGTTCATTAACTTTTTTAAGCATCCAGGAAACAAGACTTGTGCATGTGTCTTCAAAGCCAATGCATTTAGACTCAGAATATACTGACATATAGACACCGTAAACTGAATGCTGTTGAAAGCCTTCAGAAAACAGATCTGTAGTTTCAGCCCAGCACTTAACAGACCAGCATGCACACTACAGAAAGTCTCCTCCGTGCTGGCCAACATTGTTCATCACTGCAGAACCAAAAACCAAACCTCCTTGCTTCAACTGCCTTAAGTGTTAACAGTTCTCTCGGGTTGCAGACAAAACCAAGCATAACATTGTATATTCTACATGTCTCTTACAAAAAGAGACAACATTCTTAATTAAAAATAAATAAATAAATAAACAAAACAACAAAAAAAGAACACAATACAAGTAATATACTAATGCAACATTTGAAAAATGAATGTTGTGTTTCCTACTCTGGCATTACTAAAACTGAATGTTTGTCTTCTTTATTAATGTGAGTAATTTTTAGAATGTAAGCCTCCGGAATACTTCTATCTAAATCACCTGCTCCACATGTATCAATAGTTTTAAAACAGATAATTTTTATTTAACTAAAAGTAAAATCCCTAACTACTTAAAGCACTCAATCATTCAAAGCTAGTCTAATGTTAGAATTTCACTATACACCGTAGAAACTTTGTCACATGTGGCTTTTCTAATCTCTACTGATGATATGATTATTACAAAACATACGCCAGATGTGGGGGCAAGAAACTTGTTTTTTTTTGTTGTTGTTTTTTTTTTTTTTTTTTTTTTTCATACTAATTCTAGTTATTTTTCTAAGAACAATAAAATTTAGTTACGGATGTTGGATACCCAAGAGTCACACCATCCCTCTAAAGTCACTGACTGAGGCCTTCCATTTTCCATAGAACTAAATACAGGAATACAAAACACACTGGCAGTTTTGGATGGCGTCCATGATTTTTTTAGAGTCTGTGTGTGTGTATTTTTTTTAATTCAACACATGAAAGATCATGGGTTTATTACCCATACCACATATCCTTAAACAAAATCTTAAGCAGTGATTTACAAATTCTGCAGCATTAAGTGCCTTTATTCCATACAAAGCATTAATTACATGAACTAGTTACTATTTTTTGAAGACTTTTAAAGTAGAATGTGTAGGCAAATGACAGTTAAAAGCCATATAGGACTTATGAAATCCATATAAAAGAGTGATGCACTTATATTACTCAGTTTCAATCTATTTCTTCATCTTCAGTAGCATGGCTTTCCCCTACGATGGTAAATCACAGCCCAAAGTATCTTTATCAGTGAGAATAATGAGAGAGGACAGGGAAATCACAGAATGGCCAGGGTCGGAAGGGACCTCAAGGATCATGAATGTCCAACCCCCTTGCCACTTGCAGAGCCACCAACCTCCCCATTTAATACTAGATCAGGCTGCCCAGGGCCCCATCCAGTCTATGTTTTTTTTTATATATATATTTGTTTGATCTATTTGACCTATTATTCCATTTTCTTCTCATCTTTTAGAGGTAGCAGGAACTTCAACATAAATCAGTAATGGGCTCCTAAAATTTGCATACTATCATACTGTCCAACTTCCATTTCTCTCCCTTCTGCTTGTTTTGAAATATATGTCGCCAAGTCTCCCCATGACCTATCATACTTAGAGATTGTTATACACAACATGCTTTTCTGTCCATGAAGCAAAAATTATTTGAATTGAATGTAAAAGAATCTCAACAGAGTTTAGGATACAACTCACGTAAAGAGTAATTAGAAGCCATCTCTGGACAGGGACTTAAAGAAGGTTTTCAAAACACACACAAAAGAAATAATGACAGTAAACTTTCTGTAAAACTTAAATGTCCTTTGTCACTGACTGTACTGAGAGGTTTCCAATTATTTGTAATTAAAGAAGATTACGTTCAGAGTAGTTTTTTTATTAACCCAAATAATTTATTGAGCATTTAATGCACCCTAACAACACATCTTAGATCCACACTTTGGTATCATGTGTCACATGCACATACAAAAATGACAACACTGGATGAACTTTCAGCCTTGTGGGAAATCATGACTTGAGCCTGATCTGTACTATCAGCATTAAAAGATAAAAGTCATAATTGCAAAAAACAGTTAAGTCATATCAGTTATGTACATCTTCCCAAAAGTGGAGCCAAGATCTCTAGAGTAGTGGGAGAAGATATTATGTCTACTGCAATAAACTCAGATCTTGTATTTTATTTTGTTTGGTTTGTTGATTGCTTTTATATGTTTGTTTGTTCTTTTTCCAGTGAATTGTTGACACACTGTGGAGAAGTTCCGGTACAGTTTTTGAACATTAATAGCTTACAACCACCAAAGCATCATGTTGATATGTACTTGATATATACTTATCTACTACCTTTAAACAAGCACATACAATGGACACCTTAATCACCTTAATTCAAAAATCACTTCCACTCTTTTAGAGTGTGAGTTTAAGGAACCTGGATTTAAACTAGGTACCAAACTTCACGACAATGATACACCTAAGCCACAAGGTCTTTATTCTCATGTATCAGTATCACAGATCCTGGTTCTCAGGATAAATAGGACAGGACTGGTACATTTCAGACAAAGAGCATCATTGAAATGGGAAACAACTTCAGAAATTTTCTGCTTCTCCTGGAAGAAATGTTCATTAGCGTCCATCTCTCGACACAATGATCCATCAATCCAGAAATAATGAAAAATCACTAATTTTTTGTCTCATAAGTGCAGAATTTTATAATACAAAACTAGTACAACCATTTAAAGCAATTTCTACATCAATTTAACTGTTTTTTAAAAGCACTTCAGCATTGCCAATTAAGAGATTTGGAACATTTCAGTTCCTGGAAGAACACAAGAAGGTCTACATCACTGTGGAGGGCATCCACACACTATGCAGTTTTAAGTTACCAGTTATCAAATACAGCGTTCTACCAAAATCTTGTTTTCTCCAGCACACTGGTAACCTGGTCACCTGACTACAGCTATTGTTCCAACTGGGGAGCTGGAAATCTCTGGCAAATGGCTGAACATTTTCTTTTCACCTTGATGAACTACTTTCTGTCTTCTCTTCCAGAAGCCAGTGAAAACAGCTGGGTGTCTAAGGAGAATGGAGAGCTGAATAGTCCATTTCAAATGATTGACTTAAATGATCAAACACGCTGAAAGATGTTATCAGACCTTTGCAAGTAACATCACTGTAAAATGGGCATGTGCAAGTACATTTGCTAGACATAAGACAAAATACATATTCATCACATGAATGAAGTGTTAGATGCATCTCCAGCTACATAATGAGCGTATCTGCATTTGAGTCTGTATTCCTTCCTACAGACATATATCTTTCGAGGGTGCTGGGTGATGGGGGAGGGAGCTGGAAGTGCCGGTCTGATACCCTTGCTTCTCCCAGTGTTCAACTCTCTACTGGTATCCAGGAAAAACAAGTTGTTGACACCACTGATTAACGTTACTGATGGACTTTGTCCACAAGACCAGGAACATCTATTGCTCCAGGTATGTTTTATCATGTGTAATTCAGCAGTATGAAAATACGTAAGCTAGATAAATATCCATTAGATAGCTATAAATGAGGTAGATCCAGAAATAGAAACTACACTAACATGACAATCCACCCATGCTTGTTTATACCACTCAAATGATTTACACATACAGTGCTGTATGGGAATACCTGCAGCGTCATTTATTCACTGTAGACATGTAATCGTTGTAAATTTCTTTGCAAGGAAAGAAAATTCCCACAAAAGAAGTAAAATTCTAAGTCTTCACTGATCAGCTGATGATTACTTGGAAGAATTTTTCCACCATGGAAAAAAATTTTTTAACCAATACAGATTTTGCCCAGAAGGGAGGCCATTCCACAGCATTCCTTGAGGACTCCTTGGAAGAAATAACTGGCTTTTCAACTGATACAATTAACAGATGTATAAGGAATGCAATCAAATCAAGTTCCCAAAGACTAGCAATCTCTTTTCTGCTATTATTTCTATGTCAGAACAAAGACTCAACAATGAAACAGTAGTTTGTTTTGGAAAGGTTCCACAAGCTCTTTTCATTCTGAAAGCTGAAGACTGCATAAAGTCATCAGAAGTATATACGAACAACAATTATTCTTTCAAAAGTGGTTTGAAAAATTATAATTGTTCCATACGTGTCTTCTTCGCATGACTTAGATATATATTAACCCAGTTTGATTCAACCTCTCCAATTAGTGAAGATATTTTTTCACTTCTAAAAAACGATCAGATTAAAATATGTGCATTTCATATTAGTTTTTTTTTTTTTTTTTTTTTTTTAATGTCAGACAATTGCTGCATGCTTACTCTGCTTTATTTCTCCTGTTGTAAAAATTAGACTTAACATCTTTCTACATAAATGATTTCTAAGCTGTGAGGTGTTTGAAAGAGAAACCTTTGCAAGCAGAACAAGATGCTTTATTTTTGGAACAATGCAATACCACTCTAATTATTTGTTCTCTCTACATACATTCCGATAAGACAAATTATTTATTAACTACTACACTCCGATCATTGGAAGTTAGCATAAATTACTTGAGGAATTAGTTCTACCACATTAATCTCAATGAATCCTTACAGTGGTCACACAATCTATATTAAACCTCAACTGGAGCATACCTACTTTCAGTAATCTCACAACATCATATAGAAGTAATTGAAATTAAAGAACAAGCTAGCACTCAGCCAGACCAACTTTAAATGCATTGGTAGTATAACATTTAGAAAAACTTTTTTTTTTTTTTTGGTATCTTGTATTCATGAGTATAAAATAGAAGTATTGAGAACAGATCTACCAAAAGTTTTCCTACGTTTGACCACTGACAAATGAACCAAGCTAGTGACTTAAGGATATTGAACAAACAATTCAGTATTGATCAATTTTGGTTCTTTCAAAGGAGAACAAAAATCTTTGCACAGTTGAAGAAAGACATTTTTACGTTCATCTGAACTATTTGTGTTTCCATGAGAAGGACTACAGATGTAAGGACAAATTCTTGATTTCATATTCATCACAGATAAGGCAGGAGGATATCACATACTTTAATACTTCCAACTTTGTGATAAAGGGAACCTTATTAATTTTTTTTTTTTTTGAAGAAATACATTATTTAAATTAATGAGATGCTTAAAATACAGAATGCTACGCCAGTATAAAAATAATGTCAACTCTAATGCAAAATAGTAATAGATGACATGCTTAAAGTAAATAGTTATTAGTCAGACACCATCTGCTCCTTCTTTCATTCTTTTCTGATCCTGATTTGTAAGAAACCACATCAGTATCAAATGTCACTTAGTTCTTATTCAAACAGAGCAGTCCAGACACAGCGGCTGCACCAGCTGACTTAGCTGACCTGGGTCTAAAGTAAAAACAAACCCCTATAAATCACCAGATGTAAGCAATTGAACAGTGATCAATTTAATTAACTGAACAGCTTTCTGAAGTTTACGGTATTGTTTTAACCCTTCAGGCTTCTTCATGAAAGGTAACTTGCAATTTGTATTCAAGGGTAGGATTTGGCCAGAGGGCTACATATTACTAGGTTTAAACACTTTAGATTCCCACTGATAAAGCCCAAGTCCCACATATCAAAACATGTCCTTTTTCCACCTCCCCTTAGGAGTAGGATAGCAGGATTTTTTTTCAGCATCTTAGAGAAATCATACCACGTGGTGGAGAGGGAGGAGAACAAATTAAACAGATTTCAGATTTCCTCTAAAATCAAGTGTTTTAGTTTGGGATCCTATATGCCTTTTACAATTTTACACCCATCTTACGGATGCCATATGAAGTAACCCAGTAATTTATTTCAGACAAAATAATGAACATGGACATAACTGTGTGTCACAACTACAACCACAGAGTTTTATGCTACACACAAAAGTGGCCTCGAAAATACATTTTAAAGAGACTGGCACAACATCTTTTAACATAGATAATTGTCCCGAAGCTGCATGTCAAGGGGATTTCCCCACACTGCCCACTGAAATTAATGGAATACTGCCATGATTTAATGCAATTGGGATTTTAGCCAAAATGCATAACAGTAGAGTATAACTGCTGTTATACAAACTTGTACAACACAGACTTCAGAGCATTTACTAATGTTCATTCAGTGCCTAGGACAACAGCGCTGAGGCTTCTCAGCACTACCACAACATAAATTAATTCTAATACAGTCTTTGTATCTGAGGGAAGCATAAAAACTACAAGGATTAAGCTCAATTATACACATTTTAAACAACCTGCTAAATAACATGACATAATCAACTTCCTAACCACAAACCACTCTATTTCCAATTATTTTACTTTAAAGTCTGCAATGCATGTATTTCCACTAACTCTGCAGAGTTAGTTCCACTAACTAGGGACAAGAATAGGATCTACTTACAAAGATAGAAGAGTTATATTTGCAGAGACTGGTCCCAGATTTGGAATGATCTCCAGTTCATTGTTGTTCAACTTCCTATTTATATAAAAATAAAGTTAGTGTTGAAGTAAATCAGAAATACACCCATTGGATTTCCTAAATTCCTGAGCAGTGTCAAAATTTGAAATTAATTCCAGTTTCACATAATGTAAGATTTCAGAATAACAAACATCTTTGCCAACAGATTTTCTCTAGCTATTGATATCCCTGCGATACAATTAGCCTATACAAACCACTTTTTTTTTTTTAATTTTTTAATTAAGACAAATGAACTTACACTTCCCGAAGACTATGAAGGTGATCCAAGAAATTGGCCTTGATTGAAGATAATTTGTTGTGACTCAGATCCCTATGAGGTTACAAAAATAAACAATCTGTCAGTTTTGCCATAGACTGTTGAGTAAATCAAGACAATTACAATTAAGAATATGTTATAATTTGTTTCCAAGTACACAAAATTATTTGCTTTACGTTAGTAAAATTAGAATACAAACTCGCTTAAATGTACAGGGTTCAAATAAGTGCAAATACCTTGATCACATTCTTTGACAGCATCAAAGAATTTCGTGAACAATTTAAGGGAATTGTTCATTTGGGGTTTTGTGTGTGCATATGTCTTTAAGTGTTTAAGATGGATGACAAACATTTCAACACGCTGACTTACATACCACATCCTCCCTACCTTTCCAGGGAAAATTCTGGCTGAAGCATGCGGTTGACTGCTAGGGAAATTCATAAACCAAGACTCATTGCCACCTCAATCTTGAATCAATTACTGCATCTGTATCATTCTACTCTTCCTGCTTGCTTCTTTAAAGCAGCTCACAAATCCTAGCTACATAATGAGGACTGTACATCAATCTCAATTCTATTTTCACACAATTCAGGGCCAGCAGAATCAAATCTAGTATAGACCTTAAGTAGCATCAGAAGAAAATATACACAAGAAGGCATCTACTTTGAATTTTTAAAAGTTTATGTATTATTGACATTAATATTACATTCAAATGCACCTGAAGTAGCTTCCCCACTTAGCTTGTACCACTCTGCACTAAAGATCCCAAAATATAATTTTGATACAGTTTACAAGAAACTTTGCTAGTGCCTTTGCAGACAAAGGTGCTTGCTGTGAAACAAGCTAGGGTACTAAGAACACAACATGCTTTCTTGACCATTGCCGAGAAATTCATTTCCCTACAGATACCATGCATCTTCATTGTACACCCTCCTCACCATTTGAAATCATGAAATACAGTCCTAAGAAACATTTTCTGTGGTCTTACAAGTACTGAAAACATCATGGAAATAGGAGAGTAATTGCACAATAGAAGACAGAGAAGCTGATTACAGAAACTCAAACTGTGGAGATTAGCCCAAAGATTTCCAGCTGGCCTCATTATCAGAGATAGCTGTGTTGAAGGCCTCCCTCCTTTTTAGTCATCCACCCACCACAACCTGCAAGGTCCTACTCCTTGTCACTATCTTATCTGCAGTGATACAGATGTCTGCAGAGTGCTTGCTGTACATTATAACAGTTAGTTTATAACACAAGCTCCACTATTTTTAAGGAGCTCTTAATCTTATGTGAGAATTTGCAATTCAGGCCCACATAGAATTGCATCAGTGCACTTCAGCAGCAAGCAGCTTCAGCATCTGGTTAAGGGGCATAGAAATTTCTCACACTTAACACTTTTTCCAGTGCTAACTGAGCACTGGATCCGAAACACTCAACAAGATGCCTGATCATGATATAAGGGCTGCTCAGAAAGTAATGCCTCCTGTTTTTGGCCCACGGCATCAGAAGCAGATGTTGGCAGCGTGGCAGTAGAGGTTGAACCTTCCCACCAATATTCAGTTACATTTTGTTGCTGTGATGGCAGCAGATGGGCAGTCTGACAAAATGGCACCTGATACGGAAACACATACAAAGCAAAGGTGTCACTGAATTTCTCCATGCAGAAACACTTGTACCCACTGACACACATGTGCACCTACTGAACAAATGGAAACCAAACAGTGGATGTGAACATAGCGAGGTGGTGGGTGGTATGAAAGCAGCAGTAGTTCACCTCTACTGGTGCAGACATGCAACAAGCATGGCATGCAGGCTCTTGCTCATCACTGACAAAAAAATAAAAAATAAAGCAGAACTATTGGTGACAACTATGTTGAAAAAGAGTGCTTTGCAGTTGAGAACTTGCTTTATCAAAATAGTTTTACCATGCTCTTTGTATCTGTTGTAGTTTCCATGGAAACAAATAGGAGGCATTACTTCTGGAGCAACCTATGTAAAATCTGGAAAAATAACGCCAAGAGTGACAAGAAAGCACTGGAAATCAATGTCAAGGCCACCACCAAGACAGGTACTCATAAGGCAATTAAATTGTGAAGTGTATTTTCAACTGAATCTTGAGGAAACTCCAGGAGACCGTACTTTTTGGGGGAGAATATGAGTCAGTACAGTCACAGATGATGCCTCGCAGAGGGTTCTGTGTGAGGGTTCTGTGGCTGTCACACATTATCTACTCTCCATCTACAGTCTCAAAGCAATGACCCCTGATGATGTGTGCCACATATGGATTAGAACCACCTCACAGCAAGCCAGTTTCAGGGTACGTGTTAGGTGCTCCACTTTATGACTCCAGATCTAGAGAACAGGTTTATCTGCAAGAAGCACTGTAGGTCCTTGAACACAGAATAATCCTGAGATCCAGTCATGCACCTCTGCTTCTCAAGGAGCACAAAAGACAGCAAAACCATGTTTTAAACTCCTCCTTTTGGTGACCTATGCAGTACCTTTTGCCAGGACTGACATCTGCTCTCTAAGACTTCTCATCTGCATCTTCCCAGCTCCACTCCAGCTGGCCACAGTCAGCACACAGCAAAGGCAGTCTCCACAGAAGGCATAGCTGCCCACCCCAGGGCAGCTGTACAAAGTCTTGTGGGACTGGCTTCTCTGCAGAGGGGATACCACAAAACCCCTCACATGAATATGACTCAAGTCACTCACTTCCCAAGTTAGAAAAAGAGAGACAATCCTCACCTGTGTTTTGTTGTTTTTAAACCAGTTTAAAAAAAAAAAAAAAAAAAAAAAAGAAAAAAACACACTAAAAATAATCCCAGCCACATACATGCATTACAAACAGCACTGATCAGACCCAGGCTCTGGGGTGCTGCTGCTAGGTTTCCCAAACTTGTGCACCATAGGAGCATGCACAGAACAGAACTGCAGGTGTGACAGGCATTTTTGCAGCACAAAGAAGGTGGGGGCAAGTGCTGAGGGAGGCCCCAGAGAAGAGGCACACCCTCCACCACATGCAAGTGACCACAGAGGGATGATTTCTGGGATCCAGCTCAGGTTTCGCACACCTGATATTGTACACCTGTGTCTTCTTCCAGGTGTCTGAACTCCTAAAGATTTTCCTCTTAAGAGATGGAAAACCAATACAGTGCTAACATTTTCAAGAAGCCACAAATGTTAGTTTCATCACTATGATTTTGAGTTCTCCTGTAAATGAGGTTAACCACACTTGAGTTAGAGGATTGCATCTTTCGCTGCTTAAAAGTCTAGTGCAAACATTTGTCTGGCCATAGACTTCAGAAAAATCCAGTTGTTAACATTTGAAGACACCAGCTGTACAGATTAGGGATTCTCATACTGACTTCTTAAATGAAAAAATATGCTGTAACAAAGACCTAGGTTTTATTAGTGATGGGAATCTAACTTGTTGCCTTAAAGCAGACAGAGTAGAGACAATTTTTACTCTTAAACATAACCCAGTATTTGGCCTTAGTCTGTAGGGATTATAAGAACTATGCAAATAAACAGCCAAAATTTAGCGAAGTTATGGCAGCTAGTGCCTAATTTGTTACTGTTCTTCATGCTTTAGAAAAGATTTAGGAATCAGCAATTATTTCAAAGAGATTTCAGTGTTACTTCTAAAACCCTGCATTTCTTCACCTAAAAACCCTGCAAAAGCTTTATTTAAAATGTCTTTGCCTAAAGGACCTACCAGACAGTAACAGACATGAGTAGATTTGTTCTGCTGGAGTTATAACATGTTAAAAAAAAAAAAAAAAAAAAAAAAAACCTGGCAGAGTCCTTAAACTATAAAAATCCTGCAATTACAACCACTGCTGTGCATGATCACCACACTGGAGCCAGACACTTTCACTCATAGCTCAAGTTCACATCCATCTGGAGTCTATCAAGGCAACCGTGAGCGTAACAACTTGCACTAGGTTTCAAACTATTATGTCGTGTTTGTCTTTAAACATCAAGGATACTCTGAGATTTTCCACATAGCACGTACCTTAAAAAACACACACAGATAAATTCCTCACTCCTGGTTTACTCACAACAGGTTGTCAAACTCAAAGCAAAACAATAAGAAAAACAGAAACTCCAGACTATATTGAATAGCCACTTTCACACAGCTTCATACGTTGTTGGGCAAACTATGAATTGGGGACGTTTTAGTAGACATTATTTCAGTACTGCTGACATAGGAAACTTCAGAAAAGGAGTCTTGCATGTTACATTTGTAAGTTAAATCATAGTAGCTGAAAGTGAACTACGTGTTACAATATATATCCTTTACAAGTGTTTTAAGTGAATCTTAAACCCGTAGAAATTTCTGAGATTTATAAGCCCTGGATATGAGGTACACCTTAAATGTAACATTTTAGCATCCCTGTTCCAAAGCTACTAATGCACATCAATTCAATACATTTCTCAACATGTCTCAAAACAGATACAAAGAAAAGACTCGAAGGAACAGTAGTGATTCATTTTCATTTGGAAAAGAGCACTGACAATACTGAAAATACAGAAATTATTACTATGCATTTTTCCATTTCTGAATTTTCCCTCTCTGTTGAAACCACATTACAAGGGAGGAGAAAATCTCCACTGTGATTACTTTTACTACAAGAATTTCAAAATCCATTACAGATGCAATAGTGAAAACTCTCTGAAACTCCATTTTTATTAAGAAATCTTCATAACAATAAAATGTATATACCTGTTCATCTCAGGTTCTAATGAAAGTGATTAAGCTTTTATCAGATTGCCCTCTCTTTCAAAAGCTTGGCATAGTTTTTGAGGCCCTTTAAAAACCTGTTTTATTAAATACTTTATACTCCCTTTTGTATGAACACCTCTCATAACTCAACCTCTGCCTTCAAAAATGAAAATGCAACTCTGAACACTGATCTTGATATGATAAAAAGAAACTGAGGCCTAATGAATAAAGGGAGAGAGCAAGCATTTCTTCACACATTTATAAATATAACTTTTAGACTCTACTTAATTTACAACACTTAGTTACAATTATCATCTTCTTCCTTAGAGAACTCAGAAACCTGAGCCCCAAGTCAAATTTTAAAATGCAAATCCAGCAACAGCTCCTTAATCAGTCCCACTGGGGCCTATAGAGCTGCTAATTCAGCAGAAATCAAGAGAGCTGAAAAACAAAAAGCCAGGCTGTAGCTGTTTTAAGACACTGATCCAAAGTGACTCATAAATCAGTTTGCTATGTTCAACTTTTAGTCTGGAAAATATTGAAAAACAGCTGTGAAAACCATACGGCCCTTTTTTCTGGCAATTCTGGTAAAGAACTAGAGGATTTATAAAATGTAAATACTAAAGATGTAATACAAACACAAGTGAAAGCCATCTTTCAGATTTTCCCTTCTGTCCTGCTGACAGTTTTAGCATTCCTAGGTGAACCTGGCACGGAGAACTCAACAAAGCCTCTGAGAATTCACAAACACTGAGGACGCTGGCCGCCATTCAAACTCTCTTCCTCCCTCCACTTCTGGCTACGAAACATCAGCTCTAAAGCAGCAACATTCTCTCCATCTCAAGACACACACACACTAGAAGTAAATTGAAATCTAACTTTAAAACCATTTGTACACAGTCATTACAAATATTTATCAGCTTCCAGTGAATTGTTGTCTTCTGCAGCATTACAGAGGATGATATTTCTGGCTAAAATCACAGCAAAGCTGGCAAGCATACCCTGTTTACACCCTATTTCACAAAGCCATTTCCACACATAGCAGTAACCTCACATTTGCGATTAAAAAAATAGGAGAACTCAGTATACAGGTCCACCTTCTGATTTTTTCCCTTGCACACTCTATGGTCAGACAGCACTTCACAAACTCCAGCTTTATCTCAACGGGGATACAAAATGAAGGAAAGGCTGAACAAACTCAGAAGCTGACTTCACTGGATGCGCTGTTTGTCTGGGAGTGTAGATGGACAGGGGAAGGTGTGAGGTTCGGCGCAGGCCCAGACATTCTCATACAGAAAAGCTTGCACTGTTCTGCTTGGGAAAGCTTGCCTGCCTATGCTGAGAACATTGTGTCACAGTTGTTTTCCAAGGAGTGTTGGAATCCCTGCAATTAAACAGCTAGCCTTTGGCTATATATGCTATGGACTTCCACGGAAAATACAGTAAACATATAGTAATAAAATTCATAAACAGTCTTTCACAGTTTGTAAATGCACAGTTTGTTGCAACAATAACTCAGCTTATTCAAACCTTTTTTGTATATGTAAAATTGAACAGCGTTATCTTACACGTTGTGCAATCAAAGCTCCAAGTACTTAAGCAACTGGAGGTGAAAGACAATGTTAGCTCTTCCTCTGCCACATTCTTAAGAGGGGAAGGAAGAAAGAGTTGGATACTTCCAAGTCATTTGACACAAACAAAAGAAATATTTACACAAAAGCAGCCAGACCACATGGTTGAAGACACCTACAAAGACATACTCCTGTGAGTTTAAGACCAAGTGACACAGCTGTCCAATGAGTAATCACAGCAGGGTTTCTTACAACAGACCAAAGCTTATTTATACAAGTGGAACTTATTTTCTCACACTTTTGAAGGAATGTGAACTTACATGAGAGTAATTTACACTACCAAGGGAATTCTAATTAGAAAAAAAAAAAAAAAAAAAAAAAAAAAAACACCCTTGTGCTAGCAAAAAAGCCCTGCAATGTGTTTTATTCCTCGGTAAAGTAAGAGCAATAGACATATTTGGATCACTGCTAACATAAAATAACTTGAAAGCAGTTCCAAGAACAGAAGTTCTGTGTTTTTTTCCCCCCCTTTTTTAATTTTTACTCAGCGTGCTGTCACATCTGAGTTTTATCTTACCAGCATTAAACTAAGAAAGCAAGCTGCAAAGTCCAACCGAGTATCAAAAATACCTTCCATTTTGTCAGAAACCTTATGTTTGCATACTAAAACAGTTCAAAAGAACAGGATAGATGAAATTTAATAGGAAGCCTAGCCAAGCTGTTGAATGTAAAGCAGATCTGGCACTTGATTCATATCCTTCGATCGCATAAACCAAAAGAAGAAAAAAAGTTTCTTTCCCCTCACACTTTCCTGATCTGCTCATGGAAATATTCACCTCCTGCAGCCTTTCGTGTGCTCAGTGCCATATGGTGTCAATACAGCCATCCACATTTCATGAGCAAAGCAGCATGACCTCCAGACGAGGCAATTGAGCAGAATTAGCCACAACTAATTGAAAGTCTTCCTGTTTACTTTAAAGTCCTTATCTCGATCTGCTTTGGAAATGTAATAGAAAATTACGGCGACTAATACAGAAGATATTTGAATGACAAGAGATTAAAAACAAATGTGCCAAGTGCCCCGGCTCTTTTCAGGTCTGCAGAAAGCTCCCATAATTCATGCTTTGTCCATAAAAGTTTGTCACAGGAGGTAAATTCCCTACACATGGCATTTCACTAACGCGTTACCGAGAATTCCATAAATACGTGTCACCGAACCACACGTGGCAACTCCCGCCGTTAGGAAAGTTATTGAAACTATCGGGAATGAAAAGCGAGAGCTGCAAAAATAACACCGAGACCAATAAGATATAAGTTTCGTGGGTTTGGGGGTTTTTTTAGGGTTGTTTTTTTTTTTTTTTTTTTTTTTTCAGCGCAGAAACGAACGCCAGCTCAGAGATTCCGCACGTTCTCGTTGGGAGAAAACTTTTTTCCCCCCTTCCCAGAGCAGCAGCAGCAGCAGCAGCAGCCGCCGCCCCCCGGGGCCCAGCGCGACGCAACGCCTCAGCCCATCGCGGAGCCCCGCAACCCGCTGACAGCCCCCTCCCTTCTCCCTCCTGCCGACAGCCCCGACGCGCACCTCCGCAGCATCACGCCGCCGTTTCCCTCCCCTGAGCCCTGCCCTCCCCGGCCGCAGGCGGGCAGCCCCCAGCGGGCGGAAGATGGCGGCCGGGCACCCCCACACCCCGCGCTGCCGAGACCCCATACTCACAGCTGCACCGCCCCCCGCGGCAGCCGCTCGGGCAGCCGGCTCGGCTCCAGGCGGCTGCAGGCGACGAGATGCCCGGCGCAGCGGCAGGACGCGGGGCAGCGGGCGGCGGCGGGGCCCCCCAGCAGCAGCAGCAGCAGCAGCAGCAGGAGTAGTGCCGGGAGGGCGGCGGACGCGGCGCGGGGCATGGCGGGTTCGGTGCTGCTACCCGCGTCCCTCGCGCTGCCTCGTGGACAGACAGACCTCCCGCCTCTCTCCTTCAGCGCGGGTGGTGGCTCCCGCTCATGCCCCGGAGCTACCGCCGAGGAGGGAAGGCGGTGAGGGGAGCAGGAGGAGGAAAAAAAGTGAAGGGAAAGAGCGGGGATAGGGGGCACGCGGCACCGCCAACCACTCCGCAAACTTTGCAGCGCCTCAGCCCGCCCCCGCCCGGCCCGGGGAGCCCCGAGCGCCGCGCGGCCCGCCCCGCCCGCAGCCCCCTCCCCCTGCCGTGTGACGACTACAACCCCCGGCCCGGGCCACCCCGGCCTCGCCCTGCTCGGGGGGGGACGGCCGGCATAGCTTCTCTGCCAACTGGCCCCAGTGCCCGCTTCCCACCCGGAGGCCGCTGAGCGAGCGCCTCAGAGCGCGGCGGGAGCGGACGCGGGCCCCGCTGCTGAGTCGCGGGGTTCCCCAAGGCGGTGCGCTGATGGCGCGAGTCGGAGCGGTCCCGGAGCGGCTCCGGAGGCCCCGGCAGGTTCCCAGCCAAGGCTGGGGTCACTGGCATGTAAAAGGTGAGGTGAGGTTAACTCCTGCCTTCCGGGTCCTGCGCGGCTAGTCCAGACGCAGTAATTAAGCCCATTATGTTCCCCACAGGATCCAGCTCTCGAAGTTCAGGGAAGTAGGCAGGGCGTGCAGATTCCACATCTCTGAGGTAATCTATGTAATTTAAGTAAATACCTATTGTTCGAGTACCATATGTAAGCCCAGACCCTGCCTGGATTCGGTTACTGGAGGCATTACACAGCCCCATTCAGCAGCAGAAGAGAGTCCAACCAGAGGTGGATGTCTGCACATTCTTTCACACCTTTATGTACGTAACACATCTCACCTACAGATCTGGAGACAACACGAGGTTGATAGCTCCAACACCAAAACATGTAGGACTCAAACTGTCTTATTGCTTCCATATGCATTTCAGGAAGCCAGTTGAATTGTGCAAGACTACATTTTTAGCCTGGAATCACAGCTTTGCAAATCTAGCAGGCAAATCAGAAGTGGAAACGTTCTTGTGCTGCTGTCAACACGGCTATTTCAGGTGGACAGTGTATGGTGGTCCTTACGGAAATCACTACAGGAAAACAAACAAATGCTGTAGAAATGCAGTGTTCTACACATAAAAGCAAGCAAGCCAACAAATGGAACACAGGATAAAAATTAGTATATATTTACAAGCTACTCTTACTTATTTGTTGTAAATGAAAACTGTCTTGGCAACATTGTCTAGTCATAGATATTCACCCCTTCTGCTGCCATTTAAAACCACTAGGTTGGCATTAGATTAACAAAGCCAAAGGAACAGGGAGCTGTTCTATACAGCCAGTAGGAAAAAAGTAGACAGTGCCAGGCTCAGATTTTCAAAACCATCCACCACTAGCCTGTACCTTTTCCTAATGAAGTAAGTAGGAAGGCTTTCATTTCTTTTGAAAGTGTTAGCATTTCTTCTAGCTATGAGATTGTTTCACACTGTTATATCAACAGTCAGATACACCTAAACATGTTTTGTTTGTTTTTTAGGTAAAATATGCTATAGTTGATAATTCTGCAAAGTAAACAAAAATTCAAAATGATGATCTTTGTATCACGCTACAGAATTATTGCACACATTACTAAAGTTAAAACTGATTCAAAGTAGCCAAGCTCTGTACTACAGTTCCTACAAAGTACCACTTATTTAGGAAAAGTGAGCATATCTTGAGTGATGGCAAGGGCAGTGATTCGCTGGTGAGTCACAACAGAGTAATTAAGCTGTCCATTTTAACACACAAATGTAAGAAAATATAGAAGCAAAGCATATGAATAATGTATCTGATGTATATGTATAGTATGGAACAAGAGAGCATATGAGGAAAGAAAGCAAAAAAAAAAAAAAAAAAAAAAAAAAAGATGAAAATATCAAAAAGGGCAAGAACTTCTGTTCTTTTTAGTTTGAAAACCATTCATGTAGTCATGGAATACTGTGCCCTTAGAAAACCTAATGCATATTTAGTGCTAGTAATATATGAAGCTGTTTTAAATTAAGCAAGGTAAATCAATTCAGAAAATTAATCCATTTGTCTTTGCAGCTTCTTTTCTCTGAATACTCAATAAAGCATTTTAAAACATTATATTACAAAATGTAAAATGCCTATATGCTGTACTTCAGAGCCCATGACAGGAAGAATTTCTTCCCTTTGGGGAGATTTCTTCTCTTTGGAAATCCCAGGCACCAATTCGGCAACTTATAAGAATGTTACAAGGTCTGTCAGCCTCTACACCCAGGGTCTCTTTACTGTTAATTTTAGTTCAAGACTACACAATAATTATATATAAGAAAATACCAATGGGAGACTTCTTGTATGTCTTCTTCATGGGTTTGGCTGGACTGTAGCTGCTCTAAGTGAGCTTCCAATGAAAAGGAAGGGCTCACTTTTCCCTACCCTGATATCTCTACATGCAGCAAGATATTCCTAGCGGCCCTTGTTTGGCATCACAGTTAGTGTAACTGCAAAGTCAAAAGGATTAAGATAATGGTCTTACTACAAACCCATCAAAACCAAAAACAATTTTCCACCACCCCTCCACCATTAGTTCTGCTCTGGAATAGTTTCCTCATCCAGTTTTCCATGTAACTGCACACAGGAGCTGTGGTGATGGTTGCTTAGGCAAAGACAGGCCTTTTCCGTGGCAGCTGGAATATAGGTCAGCCTGAGGGGATGATGCTGAAAAGGGGAAAGAATGGTGGCAGACAAAAATTCTTGTAAAACTAGATCCTCAGGCACTCTGGTTGGTTGATGAGATTTTTTTTCCTCCACAAGACTACCAGCATGGTAGCCTGAGTGAATTGAGAGTGGAGGAAAGGAAGCTGTGAATTGGACCGTAGATTCTTCATTGGGATGTTATGGGATGAATCCACTGGTGTCTTTTGAATTCTCTGATTATTAAATTAGATAAATGCACGTTTACAGATACAAGTCCAAACATACGTTGTTTAAAAGATGCATTAGCTTCAGGCAAAAGACACACCCAGAAGCTAAGTATGATTTTTTTTTTTTTAAGCATATCATTAACTCGTTTAAACAAACACTGCTTTCAAGTAACCTGGTTCTAGAAGGTGTCTACCTCAAATCAGGCTGTTTTTAACAGGTTACTGAAAGCGTTGTATCTGTTACTAAGTTAAGCAAAACCAAATTAAGATGCTATACATTTTCTTTTCTGTGTCTTTCATCGTATTAGTAACTTCGATGGTTTCATTAATCTAAAATAAATTTAGTTAGTTTTCATAGGAGTCAAGCCATTTGAATTACGTATAGTTAAGTTGTATATGTTATGTGTAGTTAAATCTGCAGGACTTATGTTAAAAGGTCAAAAGGAGTGACCAGTTTCATCTACTAAATAAGTATGTCCATTAAGGGTATCCCAGAGTCTCCCTATGTACTCCTTGATTACCAGGTAATCCAAAATTGTGTCTAGTATTTGCTTCAGTATTTCTACTTTACATGGATAAATGATGTGAATTGAAGTGTTCAGCAGCAAGAAGCAGAAGTGGAGAAGAATAACATTGCTTACACTTTGATGCATCTCAGTTCAGATAGTGAGATAGAAATCAATAACCCATCTATCCACCTTTCTATCAGTAAATGCCCTGTAGGAGTAACTGGCAGAATTAATGTCCTATTTATTCCTAAATTTTCCTAGCTCCATTTCTAGTTGAAGAAGATGCTTGTGACTTTGGGAGAAGGAAGTAAGAATTCATCCTCTAAAGGTCACCACTCCCTATTGCAGTTTCCCCTACTTACCCCCGTTTAAAAAATAATTATTAAAACAACAACAACAACAACTAGGGCTTACAAAATTTTTTCTAAAGCCACAGCTGAAGGGAGAGATTGACCGGTGACACCCATACTGCTTAAAAAACCCACAAAAGTGGAGCATAACATGTATTTTGTGGAGACTGCTTGCATACATGAAACAGCTTGCAATATGCTACAGGAGGTTTTGCCTCAGGCACCTGTCTGGAAGTTGCTAGAGAGTCACAGGAAAGCTCCCTTGTTGAGCAGAAGGCCTTTTTCACTTCTTCCCTTTATGTGTTTAAACAAGAATCTCATCTCATATAATGGGATATTTATCAAGGAAATATTTCTAAATGCAGAAGTTTCCCACCTTCCTTCTGCCTAGTGGGTATAGCAATTGCTTTTACTTTTAGTCAATATTAGCACAAAGACTTCATGATCATTTATTTCAAATTCTGTGATCAACCATTGCAATTTCACTTGCATTTGAGGCAAACCCATAAAACGTTCTTAAATGATTTCCTAGCAATTGTGAATCTCCTACTAGTGTGTCATAAGCCCATGGTGAATATACCAAGGTTCATACAGGAATTTATTTTTGGTAATAATTAAACTTGACTTTATGTGATCCAGCTCTGAAACCATGAAAACCAAATTATGCATAATTTTAGTGCACTGATTACAACCAGAAAAACCATATGAACTCTTTCCAAATACTTTGCCTAAGGTAGAAAATGTTCAGCATTTATAAAACTCATCCAAACACTGAGTGTTTGCCTCTATTACAAATAAACTCAAATGTCCTAAGGCAATCCACATTAGTGACGACTGTTAATGTCTTCAAGTCATATCCTGCATGGGGCTAAGTGGGAAGTTAAGTGCATGATTGGAAGGACAATTAAACAATCAACATCTACAATGATGTAACTTCAAAGAGGAAAAAAGAAGAGTTAATTTTATGTCATTAGGGAGCACTCAAATTGAAATGTCATCGATTTGAATAAAAATAAGTGGAAGTAATTTCAGGATGGTGCTACTGTAGTAAAACACCTGCCAGCTCTGTTCTACTAGTTGTTTTAGTATGTTGGGTTGTGCTTTTTTGTTCTTCTTTTTTTTTAGTAACTTTTTAAATAAATGCAAGTTTAGAGGCAAGAAAGATCAAGAAGTGGCAAAAAAAAAAAAAAAAAAAAAAAAGAGAATGTAAAAGACATGCTCTGTTAAATCTAGCTGTGGCATTCCAAGACACCACTGCCTCTTGTCCTCCTCTCTTTGTGGTGGAGTGGGTTCCTCCAACTGAAGCATAGACACGATCCCTTCTGCTCTGGAGATGGAAATTTCTACCAGAAGAAAAGCATGGATATTTGAAGACATCACTTACTTAAATCATCGAGGGAGATTTGGTAACATTTTTGTCAGCGTTCCGAGGCTTCCAAAATTAAACATGCACTGTGTTTAGGCAACTCCTGAAGTCAGTGACTAAAAGAGCTTCACAGTGTGAAATCAGTGAGACTTAGAGCCTCAATCTTTGAAGAATTTAAGTCTAATTGACTGTTCCAGAGGGAACAAGCTGCAGCTGGGACTCATCTTGTGTAATTTTAGCAATTTGGAAGTTGGGTATCTATTTTAAAGCAGTTGTCTTGGCTCCTTCTGTAGTCAGTAGAGAGAGGCAGACACCTCTAGAGAGTGATTACTACCTTTCTGAAATGAGCAATCAAGGCATTTGGAGTGAATCAGCCATTGGAGGTTTCTTTTCCTCTCCAATAAGTGGAAAAATCCCTTTGACTAATTGAGATTAAACCTTATATTTTTAGATGTTTCCCATTGTACACCTTTATGCATATGATTAAATAGCTAAATATACTATATATATAAAATATATACATATATTTACAAAACATTATAAATTGTAGCTATGTTAAAAGTCACTGCAATAATAACAAGAGACACTTCTTGCTTCTGAATTGGTGTAGTTATTGGAACATGTAATCATTTAATAGTTTTCTTCTTGTATGCTGATGTAACAAATTATATTATGGAAATATTAACAGATTAAATTTTATGAGGCTTAGTAAAATTGAGGGGAAGTGCTGTGCTTAAAAAGAAATATCATATAAAAATACAAAATGAGGACCCTGTAAAAAAAGTACATTCCCTGCAAACTAAAAAAGTTCCAAAAATGAAACATTACAGAAGGCATTTAGGATATATTAGTTGAAGTTTTCTATGTGAAGAAAAGAAATGATGAGTCTGCTGTGCTGCTGAGGGCTGAGATGAATTATAAAGTCCTGTTTGATGTCAGATATAAGAGGAGGATAGGTTAGTAGTAGAATGGAGAAGTAAAGACTCAGGAGGACATAATTCACAGCTCCCAGAAAATGAATGCGCAGTGTTGCAGCACAGCAAGCAGCACTGAGATTTTGCACAAAATTATCATGTGAATATCACTGGGAAGCTGGTGAACCAGCAGACTGTACATCATCCATCTTTGCTTCCCTTTTTTTGCTGTTTGCTGCCTATTGCTTTCCTCATTATTATATAAAGCTAACTAAGCATGCTCTGTCTTGGTAAGAAAAAGGCGAAATTCACGCTGCACCACTTCCACAGACGCTCAAGCAGTTACTTGCCATAGCCATGTTTACCAACACTGGCCAACTTCCTGAGCTGGAGCACCAAGGAGCAGGCTGCCATGTACTGATCTGGATGGGCCAGGCACCAGCTGGAGCTGCAGAAAGCACCAGCACTCTGCTCCAATAGGCTTAATTGGTGAATGCTCATCACCGACACTTTCCTTGTACTGATCTTGTTAGAGATCATTGAGAGAAATTGTACATGTATATTGTTCACAGTGAGATTTTTTCCTTTGTTGTTTTCCTTCCCAGGCCTGCAGCTTAGACAACTCCTCTCACTTGCTGTTTTCTTTTGCAGGCCTCTCTGTACTCTCTGATCTATCAAAAGGAAATAGCAATGTAGAGACTTGCACATGTTGAATCTCAAAATCCTTTTCTGGTTGTGCTGATATTGTCAAATGAGAAACTTCTGGTTCAGGGACCATCCTTGCAGTTTTGTTCTCTATTGCTGTTTCTGGAAAGTAAGTAGAAAAATAAATAGGTTAAAAGTTTGCAACGATTTAGCAGTACTGCAAGACAAATAGTTCAGTGTCTCCCTGGACTGGTTTTCTTGGAATGTAATTGACTTGAGCCCTGCAGATAGCAACTTTCTAGAGAGAAGTCAGCATCCTACTACATCCAATGCTACGCTACTGGTTTTTAGATGCCTTGGTCCACATGTGCAATGTCAAAATTAAGGCAGTTACCACCTGGTCAGGATGGGCCCAAATCTGGCAGCAGTGGCAAAGAAACCAGGGCTTTCATTGAATTGCAGGTATTTGATAACTGACTTTATCTTTTCAGTGATCTATAAATAATTTATAAGCAATAAAAAAGTCTCCATACGCTTGGCTAAGTTAATTCTACACTATGAATTTCTCATTTTTGTGAAACTGAATTAAACAGGAAGAGGTTTGTTGATCACTTTAAACTTAGGAAAATTACATTTTATTTTAATCATAATGAAAAAAAATCCACTATTTAAGATCCACTATTTTTTTTTCATTCTTTTTTTTTTTTTAATTTTTGTTGTTATATTTAGAAAAATACTGCTAATGATGAACACTAAATTACTTTTCTATAACTTTGATAAATTCATACGTACGCTCCCTAAGTACCACATGTGAGTAATATTCCAGCTATCCCACTGATGTCACTAAGATGGAATTGGAAGTGCCGAAATGTTCAGTGATGGATATTCCACTGCAGCTGTGAGCAATGTGTTCCTCAGAGGCTAATTCTCCTGGGACAGTGTTAAATCCTTGGACTTGCACATTATTAGTATAATAATATAACTTAAAATAGTATCAAAAGATCTAGCTAAGAAGCTTAGTCTTCTGTATATTTCAGTTTGTATAAAAATTAATCACTTAAATTATAAATAAATGTGCTTTTTACACATGTATATGTCTATGTGTCATAAAAAAATAAATAATAAAGTATGTTAAAATAAAATCAACAAAAAGGGCATTCAGAGTTAAAACTAAAACCATAATCTCTTGCACGACTTTTGTTGTTTAAAAAATGGTAACAGCTTAAGATTAAGTGGCAGGATTTTTTTATTATTATTATTTTAATCTTTAAGTATCTTTAAGTATAGCTGTCTGACTTTTTTATGCATTGTCTCTTAAACTTACTGTAATGCTTTTCAATATCATGATGATCATGATGATCATATATGATGATCATTCAATGATCATATATATATATATATGATCAGAGGGCTGGAGCACCTCTCCTACGGGAAAAGGTTGGGAGAACTGGGCTTGTTTAGCTTGGAGAAGAGAAGGCTCTGGGGAGATCTCATTGCAGCCTTCCAGTACTAGAAGGGAACGGATAAACAGGAGGGGAATGGCTGTTTATGAGGCTGGATAGTGATAGGACAAGGGGGAATGGTTTTAAACTGAGACTGGGGAAGGTTTAGGTTAGATATTAGGAGGAAGTTTTTCACACAAGGGTGGTGACACACTGAAAAAGGTAGCCCAATAAGGTTGTGGATGCCCCATCCCTGGAGGCATTCAAGGCTGGACTGGATGTGGCTCTGTGCAGGCTGGCCTGGACATAGAGGGGGGTTGAAACTAGAAGATTGTGATTCTTTTCAACCCAGGCCATTCTATGATTCTATGATTCTATGACTATTCTGCAAATGCCAAATCCCTTTGTTGCTGTTGTTTAATGGCATATACTGATATTCAGAGCTGTCTGAGCTCCAGACTATTGCAGAAAGCCCTGATTGAGTAAAGCATTTTGGCATGTATTCAGGAATACATAACATGTATTCAGGACTCATAACAAAGCTTGTTGGATGGGTGGTGGGCATCCTTCCTTCCTGACCAGAACTCCCTCATGTGCTGGCATCTAGATGTGCAGACTTCTGGTGAGGTAGAACTGATTTTAGCTGACAGGAAAATAATCATAACTGCAACTGTTGAAGAAACATGGGGAGTCCAAAACTGCCTCTAATACTATTTCTTCAGCAAATCACAAATCAGATATGCCTGAAGACTCACAGCTTTCAACCTCTGGCCTGAGGACCTTTCCTTATCTGTGGACAACTTTTCAGGTGAGGAAGATAGGGAATGCTACGCATCAGAGCATCCCTAAGAGCAGTTCAGCAGAACCATTTTCCCAAGCAGTTGTGGCTGAAGATTTTCCTACTCAGTTCTGCTGCCTGCTCAGACCTGCTCGCTCCATGATGTGAGCACAGGTGTTTGTGGTGCCTTGCAGGAAGGCAGATCATGAGGTGCTTTTTTTTTTTCTTTTTTTTTTTCCCTGGGGTTATTTTTAACCTTTAATTCACGAAGTTTGTCATGTGGCCTCAAAAACAGCACCATGCACTGTGATATGGAACCAGTGGCAAAGGGTCCTGGTTGTACCATAAGCTGTGTTGTTACTGCTGAAAACAATATAACAGTCAATTGTGGCTTAAAGAATCTGACTTATTATGGTAAAAAACAGAAGTTTGGGGCATTGTATCTGAGATTAGGAACAGCACAGTCATTTGAAGCTATAAAAACCTTGCTCTGCTTCTTTAAACACATTCAATTTTTTTTCCGTGGGTATAAATGCCCTTGAAAAGGTGCTGGCTCAGATATTGTCACCCTCCACAGGGTTAACTCTGTGCTTGATCGCATTTGATCTGTTCACAGCTTGCACAAGTCTAGCATAAAATCTTGAAGATAGCATTAAACAGGGTATTGTCCACTTTTGCAGAGTGCAATAACATAGTCACACTTGATCTCACTTCTGTGTTCACTTCCATTTACTTCAGTAATACACCAGTCTGGTGTTAATGATCACAGAATCAACAGATCAAGAAAAACAAGCTAATTTTTGTAAGTTTAATAGATGTTCAAATTCACAGCAAAAGATGCTTAGGGGCTCAAAAATTACAAAATAGTTGAAAACAAACCAGACAACGTATGTCAGTGCTTATACTTTAAGTTCTTCCATTTCTGGTGTTGTAGAAGCTTGTCTAAGCCACAAAGTTTGCATGTGTGCTATGGTTCTCTAATGCATATCTTTTATCCTGTTTGCTTGATTTGAATTACGTGCACTTAATGCTCAGACTTCCATTTATATTATACCTGTAAATTCATATACACACAAGCACATATGTATGCATGTACACACATATTTTATATTTTATATGTACTTTCTGCACATAAGATAACATGTATTTAACTTCTCATACTACTTTTTTTTTTTTTTTTTTTTTTCCTGTGGAAGAAGGAGCGCAGGCTGCTTCCAGAACAGTCAGTGTAGTCTTAGGTGTTATTTTCTGTAGCAGCCTCAGGCTTAACAACCTGGCAGGAAAACCTGCAAATCCTGCTGCACCCTGCAGGTTTCTGTGACTATCTCTTCTGGGGTGTCAGAAGTTCCCAAATGAGGAACCTTCCATTCACCCTTTCTAACTCACTACATTGTTACACCAACTGCAATTTTTGGTCTTTTTGATGTTAAACTTGGAATGTGTATTATTGCCACACACACAGCAAATGAGCATCAAATAATGGGGGTAATAATTGAAGCTAATGGGAGTTTTATCGCATGGCTTTAAAAAGGTTGGCATTTCTCCTCAGGATTGTGAAATTGTCAGCCTTTACAAATGTTATTTTAAAGGAATGTTTAAATAAAGTCCGTAGGTCTAAGTAAGAGAGATAGTCAGAAGGATGATGTTTTGTCTCATAGTTAAGAGCACAGTGCTATCATGTAGTATCTAACAGCTTGAAAAAAGTTGTACAGCTGATTTAGATTTGGTGAATTATTCTGGTTTTGTTCACTTCTGGGAACAAGGTAGAGCACTGAGTCCTCCAATCTGAGATCTAGTTTTTTGTTTTAAGTTGATCTGTTATAGCTGTTGAAAACTTCTGAAAAACAAATGAACAAACAGAACAACAAATGGATCGAAGACACCGGAAAAAAAGTCCTTTAGGATGTCAGGTCAGTGCTTGTATTTGTTGTTCACATTGGTGATCTCAAAGGATAGGCAAAAAATGAGAGGACAGAAAATAATACATGCAGCCTGGAGAAGCAAAGACCAGTAGTAATTTTAGTCTTTCTTCTGCAAAGAGTTATGCACAGTTTGCAAAATTTCAGAAGTGTGAGAGTGAGAGTTGCTTTAATTCCAAAAGACACCTCCCATATCTAAAGTCACACAAAGACATAAGAGCTGTGGGTTTGTTTTCTGAAAGAAGTTATTGATCTAAAAAGCTAAATCAATTTACAGGGAAAATTGTATCCTGAATACAATTTGCATGAAAGAAGAATACTCAGAAGGCAGGAAAAGTAACATAGGAGTAGGTGTAAAAGTGAAAGATAGAGTAAGTCTACTTCTGAGCTTACCAGGAAGCACAGAGAAAAGGCTCAGTCCTAGTTCACCCAACAGGACATCTGACGTTTTCATTTATGAAATGCTTATAAAGTTGTGGGAGTGGCATGCCACTTAAAAATTTAGAACCTTTGCAAATGATTGTATTCCCTTATAAAGAAGAGGTAGAATTTTCCTACCTAACATTGAATAGTAACTATAACTGGGATTTAAAAAAAGAAAGACTGCTATTTACTTGCTTTTTGAGGTTGCCTTTGCTTGGGAGATCATAAAGAGCTTTCAGAAGCCATCTACAATGCATAGCACTAATTAGAGGTGGAAAGAGCGGGCCAATTATCACTTACTTTTGCAAAGTGCCAAGCAATTTGAGATACTGAATGCCCTTAGTAACTTGTTGTTTAGGTGCATTGTTGAGCAAGTGGAGTTAAGAGGATCCGAGCGCAAACACAAAGTGGCCCCCACAGAGTGTGGAATATCTCTTGATGGAGTGTGGGACCATCCGCTCTCCGCCAGGCTTTGCTTCGAGTCAGTGGGGGGCTTGTTGCCTACCCGTGGGAAAAAGAGAAAGCCCTAATTAAGGCGTACAGCCAAGCAGTGCTGATAGACAACGAATGTGTTACTAAGCACTTTTTCTTCTCCGAAAATAATTATGCTGTGCACTTAATACACTTCAGGTGTTAATCACTATTGATTTTTCAAATACTATTATCGTATACCAGAATCCCATTTACTTGGAAAGAATTACTTAAGGATATTCATTATTTAAAAGCTGATTAATCAGCATATTAAAGAGTATTAATCCTTGTAGGAAGGATTCTTTTTCAGACCATTGTTGACATCTTCAAGTCAGATTTTTCCTCTGAGCACAACACATCAAAAAGCGTTTAGTCTAACAAAATGTTTGCAATTCTTGGGCATCAGCTGAAAGAGGCCCTAAAGATGTGTTTTAACTAAGCAGGGAAGAGGCAAGTCTCAAGATGTTTACTGTATTAAAAAATAGTATTTTAACACTTCTTTTAAGAAATTATTTCTATTTTTTGTATAATTATAAACTGTTCAAATAGAATAATTCGAACTATAAAGTACTGAAAGAAGTTAGAATGAGGAAATCACACCCAGAAAAGTTCTGACCACAGAATGGCCATCTATAAAATGATTGTTAGAATTTATAAAAAAAGTAAAGATAATAATTTTTTAAAAAACACAATTTTTTTCTCCTAAAGGAATAAAAACCTAACTACATTTACCTGCTGAAGGGAGGGAAGCATGATAAAATTCATTGTACTTGACGACTGCAAGATCTTGACCTTAATGGGTTGAAAGGGAACCTCAAGCAAGGGTTATGAAGATAAAAGATTGTTCTTACAGAAAGCAATCCCCTCTCTGGTTGCAGTGGTGCGAAATTGCAGTAAAGGCACTAACTGAATGTTCTGCTTTTTACTTTCTACCATTAAAAAGAGAGAACCTTGGTTAAGGGGTCCTGGGTTTGCATTTAAATATTAAGAAAAGAATACACATTTGGTAATATAATTTATTATTGTTACACAGACAAACAAGCAACACATGCATGTATACATAAAATGCTCAAATGCAACAATGCATACTGGCAGTAAGGAATTTTCAATACTTTGGTTCAAACTAAAAATAGTTTATTTCCTTGTTTCATGATGAAATATTGATCTGACAGGATGATGCATGGGAAAAAAATGGAAAACAGACATAAACTGCTGAATCTGGAGGATGAATAGTGTCTAGTCAGATGCCTATTTGCTTCACTCAGGTATTGTGGATGCTCAGACCAAGTGAAAGCTGGAACTTACAGAATCATGGAGTCATATAAAATCCGGAAGGGACCCACAAAGATTATCAAATCCAACTCCTGACTCTGCATAGGACCATCCCAAAATCAGACGTGTGCCTGAGACCATTTTCCAAATGCTTCTTGAGGAGCCAGTTCCATGCCCATCACCCTCTGGTGAAGAACCTCTCCCTAAGCCCCACCCTTACCCATCCCTGATTCAGCTCCATGCCATTCCCTCGCGCCCTGACACTGTCATCAGAGAGCAGAGTGCAGTGCTGCCCTTATGCTCTCTGTGAGGAGTTGTGCCATGAGGCTTCCCCTCATCGGCTTGTGGCGGGACTAAGTCTCATGTGAGACTGTGAACTTCTCGAAGCCAAACAAAATAGATGTAATTCCTCCATCAAACATATTCTTCACTTTCTTAATAAACAATGCAAGACAATTAGCTTCCTTTGCTTCTTCTGAGTTGAAACCCAACAACTGAAACAGTAGGACTTTTCTATTTTTTTTTTTAAATACATAATAAAATAATAAGTAATAAATATAATTAGCTCACACCTGTATATAATAAATCAGGTTTTTCAGTGCCTTGAATGATGGTGCTTTCTGGGTATCACATAGCTCGTGGAGGTACAAATTAATTTCTGGAATTTTTATCAAATTTCAGTGACAACAGAAGGTTGTGCTTTGTTTCTCTTTATGATGTAGATAGATATTTTTTGGATTCACAGGCACAAGAAAAACTGGTCCAGTTTTCAGAAGACAATTCCCTGTGCCCAGTGCAGTCCCTGTCTCCTGGCCACCCAGGTTGGCTGCCCTGAGCAGCTCTCCCAGCACCCAGGCAGGGTGGGAGGGAAGCTGTTCCTGCTTCAGGCTTTGAAGCAGGCATTGACTCTGTCTTGGACTTCCAACTGGAAATACATGGGGTTAGCAAGGGAAGTTCCTGTGGCTAGCAGATGGGCTCCATCTCCTTCTGCTTTCCATCACTAAAAAATTGTGTTATCCAGAGCCAGCAGCTTCCACAGAGTGAAGAGACATAGAGTCCTGGAGAGACTCTAGATATCTGTAGGCAGATCCAATAGACCTCAGTTCACTTACATAAGCAGAAAAGATTTTCTTAGCCTCAGCCAAAATGGGTGTTAAAAGTCAATCAGACTTTTCTGTACAGAAAACAAAAATCTGTGTTTGCAAAATAATTTTGAGAGGAAACTGCTTATGTCCTCATTCTTCCTGCCTCTCAACCACCCCCCCCCCCAAAAAAAAAAAAAAAAAATCAAGTACATACTTTAAATTGCTGCATATACAAAATGGAAAAAAAAAAAAAAAAAAAAAAAAGTTTATCTGCTTTGATCTCTGCC
>NW_024962265.1:30330306-30388114 GCF_019238085.1 Lagopus leucura
CAAACGTGATCACTACTATAAGGCAATATTCTGAGACAACAAAAAAAGGTAAATAACTTGAAAGCCACACATGACATAACTTCATTACCTTCACTTTCACAACTACATCCATGCCCATTTTTCTATAGGGAAGAGCACAAAGAACAAACTATAAACAAATCACAAGGCCTGTTCTGATGCAAAAAATCACTTAAGAACAGGACTCAGAGACTCTTTTGAACAAATGACAGATGAAATGTGATGTGTAATTCAACAGAAGTGAAAAGAAACATATACAGTTACATAACACCCTCCATCATGCAACCTAGAATGCTAAAACATTCTTTCTTCTGGTTCATATTTCCCATTAATTAATAACAAAGGTTCTGTCAGCCAAATTCTGCCCTCATTCACACCTGTTCATCTTTCCACTCACAGCTGGCTAGAACAGACATAAGCCCAAAGAGAATTCAACATTTAAGTTGAATCTTTATTAATAATAATCTGGATTCACTACCAAGAAAATAATTACTGTGCCCTTCACACATCACTATTGCAAAGGTGTTAGTACAAGCACCTCTGCAAGAAGGGCCTTCTCTGATGCCCTGAAACAGCTGATAAAAAGTATATCCTTCATGATACTTGAATTATTTTCTGAGCAGAAAATGTGCCATGGGCTGATTTTGAAGCACTCAATTTTTATTACTAACTTTACACTACAACTGTTAACAAATTTTGCACTCAACTGCCATACTTACAGTTTCGCATATTTGCTAAGAGCAAAGGTTTCAAGTAAAACTGTGATTAGAGATGTTGGTATGAACTGATTTGGACAAGATCCATATTTGCATCAATGATGTGTAGAGCAATTTTGTTTCTAACACAACATGAAAAGATGTGCCTCAGCAGCAAAGCTACAAAATAAACCGGTCTTAAAAAAAGAAAATTCAAGCTGTGAACTTTCTGCCTCAGTTATCAGCAGCAATGTTAAAGTCAACTGCCTCTCCACACTGTGGTTGTAGGAGCAAAAAGGGGGCCAAATTTGAAGACAGTGATGCTAAAAATCAGAAATACGTCAAGAGCAGCCATCTCCAAAATCTAACCACATGCTCCTCTGAGAGTAGAGTACTAAAGACAGACTGTCCAAGACAGTGATGCTGCAACTTGAGTGCTGTAGCAGCTGAGGAAACTGACAAGCAACCAGCTCTGCGTAGGCTATTAGGGCAGAAAGGGCAATACGAGCCTCCAAGGTTGTATTAACTCCTGCGTATGTCTTCACACAGTAGAACCACTTTCTGCAGGAGACATGTGGGAAAGCCTCATCTGCAGAGCCATTGCCACAGCAGTAGTGGCAGGCAGCCAGTAGGCTGTGTGCAATCCCAGGACGTCTGCCAGATATGGCATCTGCAATGTTTTAAGTTCTAAACATCTGTTTTTTGAAGGGGGAAAACTTCAAAACTTTTATCCCCTCCGCCTCCTCCCATAGAACAAAGAGCTCAGTGATGCACATTTCCACAGGTTCCCCTTGCCTGAGTGGGCAGATCCTGGCCCTGGACAAGTCTGCTGACACATGAGCTGAGTCTGCTGACACATGAGCTGGGAAGGAGTTCATGATATCAGTGCTGCACTTGGCATTCAGATATAACAGGGATGAAAGTAGTACATGTGTTTACATGCATTTTAAACAAACCAAACTAATCAGTTCAAAAAATTAGTGAGCTTCAAAGCTAAAGGAACCTTTTTCTTCTTCCTCCACCGCCTTCTGCAGCCTGGATTAAAACTGTAAACTGAGTTAAACTTCAGGAACTACTCTGTCATTCATACCACCAGAAGAAAGATGGGAGGGGTAGACAGGGCATTTTTCCAGAGTGCTTTACTTTGAAGAGCAAATAGTTGTGGTTGACAGCATTACAATATATCCTCACACACCAGCATTGGTCTTGCCACCTGCTCTGAGCCCTCCTGCACACCTTTTTGCCTGGTAGGCAAAACTTCTAGTACAACTAAAGTCTATGAAAATGTATTTAATAAGAGTTCTAGCATTTATGGAAATCTGCCAGCTACACTAAGATGAAAGATAAGAATCAAACCACTGAAGAGACGTGCAAGTAAGCTATTAAGATCTCCCAGTAATCTGAAATCTGCCCATTGTGCAGTTTTATTGTGATCACTTTTCTGCTCCTGATCATCAAACATTTAAAATGTTGTATCAAATATTCCTGAGAAGTCAGGATTCCTGACAAGCAGAAGGCAGCTCCCAGTTAAGGTTCACTCAAGGGTGAACCAACTCTTCGGACTATCACCTTCAACAAGAGGACTACTTTGGCATAGGCCAGTGTTGCTTCTGAACCAGCCCCAATATGCCCACTTTGTAACACAAGAGACTGTGAGGCCTGCTTCCTGCCTAACTTCTGGTCCCATCCAGAAGGCAACACAGTTCAGGAGCATCCAACTGTCCTCATACACCGTCATGGAGAGGCAGTCTACATGTACAATTCTGGGCACCTCTCTGCATACTGTGTATCTTAAAAATAAACTCTGTCATACTGTAAGTTACTCGAAAAGAAGAGGAAGAAGAAAATAATAACATATGCAAAGTGTAAGAACAATTCTCCAACTGCCTTTCCCCTGATACTTCCTGTCTCTCCTCCTTTCAGTAAGTACTTATATCTCACATGACATATTATCTTGTTCAATTCTCTGCCATCTGCTGAAACAAACTCACACAAAATGAACAAGAATATTTTTTTCCACAGCACTAGTTACATAAGCATCAAAGCACTACTACAGAATTACTTACTGTAGGAGGAGAAATAAAACAGTTGAGAAAGATTTGCTTGGAGTTGCAAGTAGGAAGTGAGAGACAACAAGGACATCAACAGCTAGAATAAAAAGGAGTGAGAACATACCCATGAAAGTGCTACTACTGATAATAGACGAGGGTTCCAAACTTCTGTTTAAATCAAGCTTGTCTGAGTTCAGACTTCTGCTTTTTAGTCCAGTTCCTTCATTTTGAGTATAAATGGAGTTAATCAACTTGCTGCTTGTAGCCTGCATCCCAATAATGCCAATGCACTGGTCAAAGGGATCTTCCAGTGGAAGTGAGTACTGACAGCATTCCTTTTTCTTTAAATATCCAGACTCATAAGGATCCAGGTTTGCTGTTCTTTGGTCAGGGCTGCAATCTAAAGAAAATGAAATTACTTTTATATGCACTCATCACAGCACAAAAATTATTTAAGACTAATTTATTTTTCAACTTACTTGGGCTGCATGCTTCAAAGGTCTCAGAGCTGTATGTGTTTCCTTTCAAATACATAGACCCCGAAGTACCCAGGTAGTGGCATAGAAATGGATCTGCAACACCATCCAAGTCTGTTTCACTGCCATTATCTAGGTGGCAAATGCCTTAAAAATATAATTGACATATCAGCACATGGTCTTAAGATTAAGCTTATACTTTCCTAATTTTTGTTCTGTTAAGAATCCCATCTTTTCAATGAAGTTTCATAGTATATTTAGATCTTGTTTAAGTTTAGGTTAAATTTTTAATGAAAAGGCCAACTGTAAAAAGAGTTTAATTAATTCATCAATTAACAGAGAACATGTCACACTTTACTTCATTACATGGTCACTGGATAATAGAACAAATCCAAACACAGGGATCAGAATCAAGGAAGCCAGGCTTATACTCTGTTATACAGCCACTTTCTAGAGAAGAGAGTGGTAATGAGAAAGTCCTGGGTGGAAAAGCCAGAGGGAAACAGCGAGTGTTCATATAGCTCTTCTGACTTCCAGGTCACTGGCTTGTGAAAGCTATGGACATGCTCCATGGCTCTTGCTCTGCAAACAGGCATACTGTCTAAAGACTTTCAAATCATTGATCCATTCAATCCTGTCCCAACTGCTGATGTCTGTACCCCTAGCATTTTCCCAATAAGATGCATTTTCCTTGCTAACTCAGGTATGTTTTGGACTCTTAGGCAACAGATGTGTTAAAAGTGCTGCAGCTTCCATCATCCAATTATCTTAAATTGTTTATTAACTCTGGCCCTTACAACTTATCTGACAGGAAATTTCATCACTTCTGTTACGCTAAAGTTATGCTGGTATTAACATCCATCTCTACATTCCAGTACAACCATTCCTTCCAAACTACAACAGAATAAAACACATTGTTACAACTCCTTCTGGTCACTCTTATTTTGGAAATGTGATCATCAGTTTGAATGTACCCTTGAGAATAGAGAAAAACATTTAAGCAAAGCCATAGTGTCATTTGGATGAGCAGAACCATGTTTCTGTTATTAGCTTGCTGATGCAATCGCATGCAATAAATCTCTCTGAAACTTCACTGAAGATGTTTCACTGGTGTTATTTCCTTAAGTTAGAAAGGCAACACGCAAACTGTAGCTACTCAAGCAAGATGGAAAATTTGCTTAACATTTCACACTTACCATTACTGTCTCTCTGTTGTAAGAAATACCCTCCCACAGAAGATGTGAGGAACTGATGATGACTACCATTTTCAGATGAACCATATCCATCCTGCCTTTCAGCCAGCGTGCCCTGGGATGACAGGTAACTTGGAATGTCAGCAGGCAAATTTGTTTCATCTGTGATGAAGCAAAACACGTACAAAAGCCATCAGCATACTTCAGGATTTGTAGAAAAATTTTTATATTTGTCAGAAGAGTGCTGAAAGTAACAAACAACTCACTCTTCAGACTGAGAAAAAGCATACAAATATTCCTACAAGAAAGTGACTGGAAAGCAATCACAAACATATATATATATATTTCTTTCCAAGGCAAACCTTCAGTTTACATACCTGTATTTGTGATGCTGCAATCTTCATTTCTCCTTCTAGTGTGGTAGATGATGACCACCCACACCAAGGAAGTGCCCACCACACAGCAAACCACAGCTATGATGACAATGCCAACTGTGGCCCATCCATCATCATCAAGTGCTGGAGCAATGTTTTGAGGAGAATCACAGGTGGGAGTAGGAATTACATTAAGACGAATGTTGCCTCGTTCTGTTCCAAGTGTATTAGACATTTCACAAGTGTACTTCCCAGCATCTTCTACATCTGTATCCACAATAATTAATAACTGATTGCTTGCAGCAAAGAAATGTCTTTCTGTTACCATGAGAGGGCTGTCATCCTTGGTCCAGTTCAGTCGGGGCGGAGGGCTACCACCAGCAATGCACTGTAAGACTGCAGTTTCACCTTTTGTTACAGTTCGATCCAGCAAAGGCCGCAAAAATGATGGTGTTTCTGAAAAGAAAACGTAAGCTTTATATTCTATATAACCTTGCAAAAATGGGGACATGCTCCTTTCTTTCACAGCTCAAGAGATAAAGCTAAAGAAAACGCACCAGTAAGGCCTAATGAAGCTTACTGTCATTTTTGGAGAAAACACCTTAAAGAATTTGAAGTAAGAGTCTACAGCTTGCTTGTCAGTTGATCAGATTTAGATGCTGACTTTCCTTACAAAGATACAAAGTCCAAATCATATATGCTTGAGAGTATAAAGAATTAGATTAAAATGGCTAACAAATCATCAGGAAATTAAAAGATAGGAAACTTATTCTTTTCATATATATTATAAATTGTTTCAACTATACATGAGAAACAAATCATTGAATGGCTAGGGTTGGAAAGGACTTTTAGGATCTGTCCCTACCCCCTGCTATAAGCAGGGACACCTCCCACTAGACTAGGTTGCTGAAAGCCCCAAGTGTAACTATCTTTTATTATTTTGCCTCCTAATAGTAATTGTGTGCTGGTGTACATATTTCTAATCTGTAACTGTGTCTCAATGTGTAATATTTAAGAATACAGTAATTATTAAACACCACTTTGAAAACAATGCAATTTTTTTTTATCAGTATGTGATTTTAAAACTACTCAACAATAGTTCAGTCCTTCAAGAAGATTTATACTTTTAAGAAATGCCAGTTTCTTACCTAGAACTGTTAATGTGGCATTAGCCGAAATGCTTCCAGCAGTATTTTGAGCTGTACAGCTATAGACACCTGTGTCCTCAATTTTTACATCAACAATAAAGAATACATCATCTTCAGGCATGACATGCATACGCCTCTTGCGTGCTGCTGGAAAATCTGTTCCACCATCTTTCTGCCAAGCAATCTGTGGGACAGGATGCCCAACTGCAGCACATTCCAAACGTGCCATTGCCCCAGCACGAATGGTTAAGTCCATAGGAATCTTCGTAAAGGAAGGCAGCACTAAAGAAAAGTTAGTGATACCAAAACAATAATTAATCATAAATGAAACATACTTTTAGGTAGGTTGCTCCAAAAGTAATGACTTCTATTTATTTCCATGGAAATTACAGCACAATAACACTATTGAGAGTAAATTCTCAGATGCAACACACTACTTTTCAACAGTCTCCACCATTACCTATGCATTTTTGTCAGTAATGAACAAGAGCCTGCATGCCTTGCTCATAAAAAACTGCACCAGCAGAGGTGACCCATTGTTTCATACTTGCTATGACAGCACCATAGCTAGAAAGATGTTACCCACGCTGTCCATCTTTATTGTCCCACACAGACAGAAGTCACCAAATCTGGATTGTATACTGGGTGGATTGGATACTCCAGCAGAGACTGGCAATATGCTCCACAGTCTTCAAACTTGCATGAGGCTCGGCATTATCATGTTGCAAGAGAAAGGCTGTCTTCTTCTCTGGCTTGACTCTAGAAGTTCAAGCCTTTAGATTAGTCAACATCACAATGCAGCAGTCCGACTTGGTGGTTTGTCTGGGATTCCAGAAATCCAGAAGGATCACCCCTTTCCAATCACAAATGACTGTGCCCATCACTTTACCTGTTGAGGGCTGCATTTGAACTTCTTCTTGATGGGGACTGCACAGATCACACAGATCATCAGTCCAGGGATTACTGTTTCGAATCTGGTTCGTAGTGGTGACACCACATCTCATTACCAGTAATGAAGAGATCCAGGAAACCGTCACCTTCAGCCTTGTACTGGTCCAACAGGTACTCACAAACTTGCATATAGTATTCTTTCTGTTCTTGTGTGACCATTTGTAGGACCTATCTGTTGCAAATTTTCTAATACTCCAACATTGTCACCATTGTTTCCTACTCACTGAAGCTGATACTCAGCTCTGTATACAGTTTCCTTATTATAATCTACTGTTTCGCATGGATGAGCTGATTGAGATGCTCTTCATTTCGTAGAGTGACAGCTGTGCATGCCTGAGCAGAAGATGGCTTCTCTTTTACATTGCTGTTGTCAGTGCTGAAATGCACCACCTCACTATGCTAACATTCACTGTTTGGTCTCCGTGAACATTCAGTGCAAATTAATGTCAGTGGATGCATTTTTGAATCTACATGGATTCAACTCCATATCTTTGCTTCATATGCAGTTCCATGTCAGATGTAATTTTGTTAGACTGCCTCTCTGCTGTGATCTGTTGCATGGCAACAAGATGCAATGGAATACTGGCAGCAAGATTCAACCTCTACTGCCTTACCACCAACATTCACCTCTGATGTTGTGGGCCAACATAATAAAATGGGAGTCATAACTTTCGGAACAGCCCTTGTACTTTTTGGCACAACATGCTCATTATTTTAACACTCTTCTTGGATCTAAAAATGCTCGAAGCCCCATAACCTGAATTTAGCAGCAGCCAGCAAAAAAGAAAGGCAGAGTTGTGTAGTTTGTGAGACTATCAAGATCAAAATCTCATTTCTGCTAACACCTTCCTTCAGAATTTTGCCATTAATACTTCAAAATGGAGTATATGGAGTAGAAAAGACTAATATTTTACCATTGTGTTACACAGAGTTTATCACATTTACTAACATTGAGCTTGTTTTTTTTTCCCCTATACTGTGGTTCAGCACAATGGCTTAAAAGGTAAAACTGAATGGTGATCTTGAAACCAGAAACATTTTAAGCAAAAATAAATCAGCTTATTAATGGAGATTTTCTTCTTCAAAGGCTTTTTTTCATTCTTTCCTCAAAGATGCAGATGATGAGAATGCAAATAAATACATTTATGTATCTTGATTAAAATGACTCTATTATCTACAAGCAACAGGTAACATACTTACTGTTTACTGTAAGTTTGGCTTTAATAGAGTAGGATGAACCAAAGTGATTTGAAATTACACATTGGTATTTCCCTTCACTGCTGAATTCAACATTGCGCAGTCGAAGGATGGTGGTATACTCCATCACTTCACCGCCTTGCGCCCGGAGGTGTGCATAATTCTCCATTTCAGCATCATGCAGTAATTCATTGTCTTTCTTCCATGCAAAGGTCATTGGGGAATCACTGCTGCTGGCTGCCGAACATACAAAACTCAAATTGGAGCCTTTAATTGCTGACTGTGTTTCTGGCTGGACAGTGATCTGTGGCTTAGGAAAATCATCTGCGCAGAGGAGAGAAGGGAAAAAAAGAAAAAGCAACACTGAGAAAGAGTAAAATATATGTGAGCCCTGAGAACTATTTTTAGAAAAGTTTGTACAACTTGTTTTATAGGTTTAAGAGAAGAGTCAAGCAAGTATTTCTAAAATGGATACAAAATGTTTTTGTGTTAAATTTTGTCAGCCCTAGAGCATTTAAAGATGCCATATTTATGAATTTATTGTGCCAAGTCATCTCTTATTGAAGACAAAGAACGTTTAAAAGCAGATTGTGTGTATAGTTTCTTCAAGAGAGAATGACCCCTTGACATCTGGAAGAATTATTATGAATCTAAGTCACGAAGCATACTCTTCATCTTTACAACACCTCAGTCTGCTATGAGTTTTTCTTTATTTAAAGCATAGTTATTCTGCTATCAGAAACAATGTTTAAGTCCTAGGTTTTCCCCAAACTTGCAACAACAGCAAAAAGTACAAAAGTTGCTGTCCCGATGATTTGCTGTTCTCCGGCCTATTTTGCAAACACAGCAGTGTTTAAAATCCCATAAAAAGGCAGCGCACAAGAAATTAAAGTAGTTATTCTCTGGAAGTCTTCTTACTATTGTTAAATTACCTCAAGAATGCTCGAGAATTGCTTGAGAATGCTATTTTGTGAGTTTGCAGAATTAGCTGCCTTCTGAACTACTTATTCTGTCAACTGCATGTACATGTACAAAAGAAGTAGTTAAATACTTAGGCTTTCAAAACCAAAAGGCCTCAGATCTCTCCTACCTACCGACAAAGATGCAAGCTCGAATTTCATATGCAATGAAAGAAATCCCCCACCCCCAAACTCCTCCTCATTACGGACCCTGCTTGCACTGCAGAGTTATACTTTACCTTGCCCATTTGTTCTTTTGTCTCATCCTTTTGGAAACTACATACCACAGTCAAATCATAATTTCCATAAATGATCTCAACATGGCTTGTTACAGAAGAATATACAGACAGTCTGAACCTGAGCTACAGGTCATCACCTGAAAGTCTGAAGGTAAGCTCCAGGTACAGAGAAACATGGATCCCCCTCCCTGATCTGAACCTTTGACCTGGATCTTAAGAATTAACCAGGCCACTTTGTTTTTCTCCTTCATATCTATGCATTGAATCCTCCAAGACAGATCATACTACTTGCAAAATGAGTTGATATTGTCAAAAATTTGCATAAAGATGACTAACTTTTAAGTACTTTAATTAGCCATGTGACAGAGCAGAAGGATATATTTCATTCTATTTCAGTTGTTATCATCAATAAAATAATGAAATGTTTTAAAATGGTAGTTATTTGAGGGAGGGCATGAGAAAGTCAATCAAACAACAAGCACACAAAGTAACAAGCTACAGAACATGAAAGACAAAACCAGTAATGTGTTTTCTTCAGGACAGAATAATGTAGGAGTGTTTATTTTAGTGCGTGTCACACATAGATGCATCACAGACACACACACACACTCTTTCACTTCTGAGGAAAGTATTTCTCATTTTGTAGAGGCCACTTGACTATTCTATAATGAAAATCAAGCTATTCATCACTGAGGCAGTACTCTTAGCTCAGCTTTAGTAATTAATTCAGGTCACAAAGACATCTACTTTTATTCCACAGATATCTTTGGTACAGAAATGCTTTGCAATTTAGCTCAGCTTGAAATGCATGGCTTTAGAAAGCATAAATTAAATGAATTTTCTATTCTTAACTTCACAAATATGAAACTCTTGTCTAATGTGCTATCATTCAGAAAATAAAGAAGAGTCCGTAAATGTGTTAAAATTCATTAATTAAAAATGTCATTCAGCAGTTTAAAGAAAGATCACCGTCTCCTGTGGTTTAGCAAAGAGATATATATTTAAAACCTCCAACTGAATACATTGCTAGAATTAACTTCTCATAAATAATTTTATTATATATATATATATGTGTATCATTCATATATGAATGATATGTCATTCATATATACTTCATTAGCTATCAAGCACTCAGTAATTTAGTGCACTATGTCAACTTTTCCTTTTCAGCACTAGCTAAATTATGCATCATCTATTCATTACTTAACATTAATATATTAAAACATTTGACTGCTAACAGGAAGAGAGAAAAAATTTTATATAACATTTTATGTTCAGTGCCTGCTTTGTCATTGAAAAAAAGGATATGAGTGGAAACAGTATAAGCTAAGCAATCATACTTGCAATGAAAGGAAAGTTACTGAGAATATAAATACAGTGTTCAAATTTTCTTTAGTAACAGAAAAATAATATATACATAACAAAAACATCAAATCCAAGTAGCTTCCAATATCCTTAGATTTTCAAAGTTTCCAATTAATTCATTAGGAGTACTAAAAGACACTTGCATTGTTGCTCTGAATTCCTAGTATATGTACACGATTCTCCCTCATTCATGTAACAGTCATAATGAATGCTACTCTGTGCAGGAAGAGAAATTTTATCCAGAGGCAGAAGCTATCATCTGAAATCCTCAAGCCTTAAGGTAAGAATATTTTATATTCACTATCTGGCATACTGAAATACAAAATATCAATAACATAATTGTGGCAAATTAGAAGTTTTAAAACATAGTTCAAATACAAGCAGTAACTAGAGTTCCCATTTTTGAAGCAGACTTTTTGAAGTACACACAAAGAAGTCGGAGTATAGCTATTTATCTTCTACTTTTTTTCAGATTTGGAATAAACTCAAATTTGATGAAATATGAATATAACTTGCAAATAATCAAAAACAAAAATGGCACCTTAAGTTAGCCAAAATATGGCTCACTTAAGAGGTACAGCTTCTGAAATAATATCCATCTTTAGAAGTATATACATTTACCACCACAAACTGCTAAGCTTTCTGTGTGACGTTCTATGTATGTAAGCTGTACATGAAACAAAAGTCAGGAAAATGTCACTACCCATCTTGTAGAAAGCCACAAATTTAGTTCATCTACATCAGTTTGGGAACAGAGAAGAAAATGTTAACAAATATTAAATCCTTTCCATTTTACTAATAAATTCAAAACATATCAAAGAAGCCACAACCAAAATCAATCCATTCAGCAAATTCTTTTCTATGTCATGAGGAATAGACACTATACTTACCACAGACAAATGCATCCAGGCTGACAGCAAAAATACTTCTCCCTTTTAGTAACTGAGGATGGGCACAACTGGCATTTACAAAGTTCTGAAAGTTGTTCTCTGACATCCACTGTGGTAGCCACTTTAACTGGCAGTCACACAGGAGACTTGATGTGTTTAAGTGCCTAAGAAAAAGCAATTGCATTCAAAGCCTGTTTGCTTGGATTCCTATATGGCAAGTCAATAACATAAAGCTAATTTTTAATCTAAATACTTCCATTACAAGAAAAAGTTACTAATGCTATTTAGCTCAAATGTGATGACACTATTTGTGAGTACTGTGAAATTTTACAAAGCACACATGTTCTCCCTGAACTCCCAGTTTCTGCAACATATAAGCTTTCAGGCAGCTGGACACGTTTCTAGTGTATTGGGTACAAAACTACAGTCAGCAGTGGAAGACACACAAAGAGCACTTAAAATAGCAGTCCAGAGGAGAGGTGTTCTGAATGTTAACACCAAAACAATTCTGAGACAATTTCTTTCCTCATTCTCATTTTTGTCAGAATTTATCTTGTGGCACATACTTTAAAAGGGGAATGTAGAGATGAAGAATAGTCAGTACTGCAAAAACAAGTGCAGAAATGGTTATCAGTGCACCTAACTTCTGTGAATAAATAGCTACATTCACAGAGGAATGAAATAATAAAAAAAATAAACCAGAGTGATATTCTGCGAAGCACATACAATCAATAGCTGAAGTAGGAAGTGTTCAGTTCAGTTAGAATGAAACAACTAGATGGGAATTTATACCAAACAGTTTTACTTCTGGGAAAGTACTTTCTATCATTTGCTTGTCTCTCGTCTCTAGTTGGAGATACGTAGTTGGAGGACTACTAGGAGATTCGGGAAAAGTACAATAAAAAACAAAACCAACAACTTTTGACTAGTTACTTCACTGAAGTGTTCAGAGACTGCTATCTTGCAGCATCCCACATCTCCTAAAGCAGTGCTATCCTGTCATTTCATCACATTTGATCGTTCTTCAAATCATCTGAATCAATCCCTAGATGTCAGTCCTGGGCTCCCACTGCTTCTTTTGTGCCACATCTAGCAATTGTACAACAGCTGGCTGGCTGAGTTCAATAAACTAATCGATACAACCACATTCAAGCAAAGGAAGAGGAGAATGCCTGGCTACAGATAGAAACATGGCAGCTGCTTTCTACAGCACCTGCAGCTATGTCAGGATATGGTTAACATCAAATTGAACATTAAATGAACCAAACATACAAGGCTCCTCACTACTTTTTCTATTGCACACAATACCATGTAACAAGAGCTTTATCTTCTTGTTACTCTTCAGTTTGTTGCCACACTATGCAATAGATCAACTATGAACAACAGATCTGACTATGGAAGGCTGATTTGAATATGGGAGAAAAGAACACGTATTTAAGAGGAAGTATTAACGGTGCTTAAAAAGGAGTAATAGCCACATTTTTCCCTCCAGAAAAATATAGCTATAAAATCTAATGCCTTGATCAAAAAGTAAGAGTGAGAAGACAAAAAAAAAAAAAAAAATCAAGAAGTTCACTAAAAGAATACAGTCTTTCCAATGACCGCTTCATGACTTCTCTGAAGACCTGCCCCTGTGCTGCACCACGACTAAAGGACCCAATTACAAGCACTGACAACTTGGTCTTTATAAAAGAATTACTTTACTGCATTTCACTGGTCCAGTAAGCTTTAGCTCAGCAATAGCACTGCTGATGCTACAGCACATTACATCCAAGTCTCCCTTATCTAGTACCTATTAGAGATCAGCCAATTTAAAATCAGGACTCTAGATACCAAATGTAGCAGAAAATGAACACTCCTTACCCTATGCCATCTCACTTAAACATACTTGTCACATAAAGAATAAATAAAAAAACACTGACACCTTCAGAAATATTAATACATGAGTTTATCACCATGTCAGGCAACAACTTATGAAGCTCTTATTATATAGATTCATATAGTTAGGAATTCAATAGAGGTGAATTTTTTGACAGAAACTTACAATTCTTTGAGTTTCTTCATTTGTGAAAAAGCATTTCCTTGAACTGACATAATTGCATTATTGCTTAGATCCCTACAAAACAAACAAGAAGAAAAACATGAGAGTAAGGAGTAATTTATTGAACTAATGTATTCAACATGAAGAGTCCAGGAATAGTTTGTTATGTCAGTTACATACAAAGGTTTTTCTAGCTTAAAAACCAAAGAGACAATATTGAAGAGTTTTACAGCATGCTTAATAAATGTGAAGTTTTCTATATTAGTATTGAAATTCATATTCAGCAGAACTCCATTAAAAACCCTCTTAAGAATACTCTATTTTTTGGAGTAAGTGTATTTCACTCAAAGTCGTAAGTAAAGCTCATCAGTCCTATCTGTTTTTTTCAAATGATGGCTTAAATGAAAGTATTTACTACTCACAGGTGTTCAAGTGCATCCAAGCCAGAAAATGCTTTCTTTGTAATAGATCTAATTCTGTTTCCTTGCAGTACCCTGGAAGAAAAATAAGTACATAATGCAAAAAAGACATAGGCTTTTCTGGAGTCAAACAATTGCATTTTTGGCATTTATTTCCAAACTGTGAATTTGAATATTTACCATTCAGCCTTCCTCAATGTAGAAAAATGCCTCACCTTTAAAATAAACTGATTTACTGCACTTGACTAAATATCTTGATTTTACAATGATTTTAAAACATGTTTAATGTATACAGTTCAGGAATGCAGATTATTTATATTTATATTTTTATTATTTCATAGATGAATATTTTCATATTTTTATGCACATTTTCAAATTATTTTTCCATACCAGTGAAGCCATTTCCATTGGATGCTGCACCACTTTATCAAAGACTATTCCTGGCACTATACCTCTGTAATATTGGATACACTCAAAAAAAAAAAGTTTCTATAAATAGCACATTTGAAATCTGTGCATGTATTTCAGATTAGCTTCACTCACTGAAAAAAATCAGAAATTGCTTTCATAGAAACTAACATTTTATATCAAATAAAATGTTAAGGGAGCAAAAATCACCTTAACTATGGAAAACACACCATCATATTGGACTGGTCCATCAAAAGTGGCATAATATAAGCTACTTAAGTATTTTAAAAGGAATTAGAGATGGTGTAGAGATGGTGGTACTCACAGCTTCCTAAGTTCATCCAGACCTGAGAAGGCACCATTCATATCTTCAATAGTCCACGATATTTCATTATTTTTCAGATCTCTATTTACAAGGAAATGGGACAGGTGGGGAAATCAAACCATGAGAGATATTAGGAAAAACGAGGTATGTACTTCTTAAATAACACTTATTATTTAAAATAATTCCTGAAATCACTGTCTGGCAGCACATTTTTTCTCTTCCTTTTTAGTTATTTCATTCTCATTTTTACTGGAAGACTTTAACAACTACCAATTAACACTTTTTCCACTGATAATTACAAAGATAACAAAACAAAAGTTAATAATTATTATAGAACAAAACGTCATTCCCTTGGAGGGTCTTCAGATACAGGACAGAAGGAGCATCAGAAGGGAAGAGATCAACTGTTGCCTCCTTCAAACTAAAATACATCTAGGCCTTTGTACACTGTGAACATTAATACACTGAGATTAATTAATAAGTAAACTTTCTACATTCTATACTGTTCACAGAGCTAGCTATGTTATCTGTGACACACAAAGAGATTAGAGAAATTTGCGAAAAGAACAACGAATCGATAAGATAAGGCTAAAGGAGAAGAAGTGTGAGAGAAAAAGTTTAATGATTCCTCCTGTGTAAATTTAGAAACTTGACACAGTCTCTTGACTTTTTTTATGATCTATATATGTATTTAAAAAACACAGAATGCATCTCTGTAAACTACATCTTTGGAGGATGCCTCTAAATGCTATCACTCTTTAAAGTCTAGAGGGAAAAGTAACTTCTTCATTCATCTGGCTAACAGATGAATCAGTGGTTTGCAACTGAAAGATTCTAATGAAGCAAAGAATTTTTTGATTCATTTACTTCTTTCTTCTCCTTCCTTTAAGAAATACTATTTCAAAATACGATCAAATGCTTAAAACAATTGCTCGATCAGGACAAGCATCTACATACAGAGTGTTATCTGCTTAATTCTACCATGATGGAAAGTATGGACTCAGTTAAGACAGAACTATCAGGTCCCGAAAGCTGTAGATAGCAGTGCTGCTCACTACCTCTGAATGGAGAATTGCTACCAGAAAGTTTGTATTAAAACTACCAGTATCCACTGTGCACAGCCTTTAAGAAATAAGCCCTACTTCTCCAAACTAGAGTGGAAAAAAAAAAACTTACTGGGAAAAAAGAAAAAACACTACGCTAGGAAAGTTACAAAAGGCAAAGCAAAGCAAAACAACAACAACCTAACAATGTACAAAGGATTTCTTAATGTTTTTAACCTTAAAACTCATGTTAGTCAACTTACAAAGTCTGTAGACTAGAAAGTCCCCGGAAGGCACAATCAGCAATGTAGTTTACTTTGTTGCTTCCAATGTACAGTCCAACTAGCACGCTTAAGCCAACAAAGCTTGAATCATCTAACCTTGCTAAGTGATTGAACGTCAAATCTCTGCAAGTTTAAGGAAAAATGGATTTTAATGTTTTTGTTGCATTAGTTGTTACTCAGTTCAACCCAGTTGAATCTTCAAGTAGGGGAAATGGTTCCTTTTTTTTTTTTTTTTTTTACAATGGTCACAAAACCTACCACACTGTTTTTCACCATACAGCTTATCTTTTCCAATTATTCACAAAATACTGCAGAACAAATTTCTTTCATTTGAAAATGATTGGGTTACAGCTCTAGAACAACTACAGTGAAATGAAGCAGTCACGGTTGGCTTCAACTTCTTCCAACAAAATTTAACTGTCTTACATGTAGAAAAGTTGCTGTCACCTTGGAAACTTTGTTATGAAAAATTCACACATCAGTGGTAAGAAGCTCATGCTTTGGCATGTACCCTAATTTCAAATCTGGAATAGAATAAAAGCTACTCACAGCTCACTGAGTTTTTGGCAAAATTCCCAGGCGTCAGGACTGATCCTGCTGATGGCATTTTGGCTGAGATGGAGCTGTTGCAGCATCAGCAAACCATAAAGCCAGCCTTTGGTTACCTCTGTTAAGTTGTTATGGTCCAGCTGCCTATACATACACAAACAGACAAAAAACCTAAGATTCAGAAACTCAGTGATGCGTGTGCTTTGCCACAGGTCCACATTCGACTTCATGACACTGGCCAGATAGCTGCAGCCTATATTTACATTTAAAGTTTTACGCATGCATTCAGAATACACTGCTTTACATGCTTAGTGATTAACACTAGCTGCTTTTCAAACCACACCAGAATACCTTAGTTCAAAAACACTTCTATATTTTAGCAAGCAATTCTATTATGTACAATCCTACTTAGTGTAATAGCAGAATCTATGAAAGTTGGTACTCACAAAACTTCCATGTTGGTTAATCCCCAGAATGCACCATCCATGAGCCTAGTAATCCCGTTTCTCTGTAGTTTCAATGACTTCAAAGCTGGAAGTCCTTGGAAAGTAAGCCCATCTATTTTTTTAATTTTGTTGCGATTCAACTCCCTGCATCAATAAATTTTACAGTTTCAGCAGAAGTTTACTTGCATACCAACAACTCTTCCTACCTCCCTGGAAACAAATTTCACTGAAATACCTGCCCTGCAAATTGAACAACAGAATCATAGAATCATAGAATCACTAAGGTTGGAAAAGACCTAAAAGATCACCCAGTCCAACCGTTCACCTATTCCCAATAGCTCCTACTAAACCATGTCCCTCAACACAACATCCAGTCTTTCCTTGAACACCCCCAGGGTCGGTGATTCCACCGCCTCCCTGGGCAGTCCATTCCAGTGCCTGACCACCCTTTCTGAAAAGTAATACTTCCTCATGTCCAGCCTGAATCTCCCCTGATCTCCCAACAGAAGCAAGATGTAATAAAATTCAAACCTTTTACTGCAATGCATTATGTTTAACCATGCTATTACTGTTTTGCCTTTTTGATATTGAGGACATGTACTTGATAGTTACTTGATGTTTAAAGAATCTAAGGGAAGATTAAAAGGGGGGAAGATTTAGGTTGGATGTCAGGAGGAAGTTATTTACTAGGGGAATGGTGAGGTGCTGGAACAGGCTGCCCAGAGAGGCTGTGGATGCCCCATCCCTAGAGGTGTTCAAGGCCCTTCATGTGGCACTGGGGCTGGAGATTCATGATCCTTGAGGTCCCTTCCAACCCTGGCCATTCTGTGATTCTGTGAATCTTTCTAGACCTAAAATGTCATGATCGATCCCCTTCTCAAAAGTGAAAGCACGTTCCTGCTGTCCATTCAGAAGTAGAGTTGTTAATTTTTGCTTTTAATTTGCATTCCAATTGATTATTGATTGCAAAGTTAAAATTTCTAGTTGCAATACTTAGCCAGAACCAATATCCTGGATAATTTCTCCCTCTCTTAAACTGGAATCAGGCAATCCTTTTGTAGGCCTGAGTTTGGGACTCACATGTAATAGGAATTATAAGGTATAAGTAATGCTGGAGGGTAAGCTGCAGTGAGAGCAGTACATCATGTTTTCTATTTTCCTGCTCTTTACAACATCTCCTTGGCTTTGGTCCTTTTCAACTAGAAATCCAATCCTACCAACTCCAGGCAGCTTTCTGAGTTACGTGAAAAAGTAAGTCTACACTCATGCAAGTACAGAAAACAATGTACTTGCATGAAAATTAACTGTTTTTATAACAGTGGATTTTAAACTAGCTGCTGTTTGCTAAATCAATAGTTGTATTTTCATTTATTTATTTATTAGAAACAACTGATATATAAAGTGACAATACTGGACAATACTACAAAAAGGCCCCTAAGAAAAATGTGGCAAAGAGTGAAAATTTGCCCCTCTAAAAAGATCTTTATCAGCCTGTATCCCATTTAACCATGAAGAATCCTCTCCTTCCAAAAGTCACTTTGTTCAGATAAACAAAGACTAAAAATAAACAAAAAATTACTTCTCCACACTCATTACTATACAGTATATGAGTATGTATACTATATCATATGTATACTATTGTATTATACAATTATTATTCAGGCTCTCAGCTTTCTAAGACTTCAGCTGCCCTCTCAGGTACTCTGATACAAACTCCATCCAATAACAAATACATAATACAAAACTCCTCTCATCCTCCCATATGTTTAAAAGTTCTTAAGTTGTAAAGAACATTCAGTGAGAACAGCCTTCATTTCTTCTTATCGCATTATTCAAGTGATAATATGTGAAGATTGCTCCAAATGTAATGCCTCCTATTTTATTATATTGGCACACAACATTAGAGGTGGACATCAATGGCATGGCAGTAGAGACTGAACGTTCCCACTACAATTCAGTTCAATTTTGTTGCTGCGCAACAGATGGCAGCAGAGGGGCAGGCTGACAAAATGGCATCTGATATGAAAGTGCCTATGAAGCAAAGGTGTTTTACTGAATTCCTTCATGAAGAAAAAACTGCATCCATTGCTATTCGTGAACGCTTGCTGAATGTTTATGGAGATCAAACAGTGGATATGAGCACAGTGAGACGGGTGGTGCATTTCTGCAGTGATGACGGCGCCAGTGGGTCACCTCCACTCATGCAGATTTTTATGAGCACAGTACACAGGCTGTTCATAGCTGGAACATATATGCATAGCTAACGATGGTGACTATGTTGAAAAATAGCATTTTGTAGCTGAGAATTTGCTCTGCCAAAGTGTTATTGTGCTCACACTCTTCTGTTGGGGTTTAATTCAAACATTTCCTCTGTGCACAGGAAAGACACATTCATAATTCCCATTTGTATCAAGCATTCTAACATTTCACTGTTCTTAGGGCTTTTTACTTTCAAAATTAATCTAACAGTTCATCTTGCCTGTTGAGAATGGAAAATAACTACTTGGAATTTAACAAAGTGCAGTCCTAGCCCATCTTCTTGTCAACTTATCATACTCTTCAAGTTTTCCAAAAGAGGGGAGAATATATTTCCCCATATTTGTTCATATTCAGTAGCTACATTTATTACTCAGTAAAATAGTTATAGACTGTATCACGAGTGAAAATCATAAAATTCTACTTACTCAAGCATATTGTTTATTGTAATATCTTTCAAAAGCAAATTAATTCCCTTTATAATGCAATGGTTGGATTTGATGATTTTAAAGGTCTTTTCCAATCTAAGTGATTCAGTTATTCTAAATGATTCTGTGCTTTTACAAACACACAAAGAGACTGATGTAGTGAGTGACATAACTCTACTTCATTTATTAATTTTTCCAATGTTTTTTTTTACATAAATACTGCTATTTGCTATTAACCTTTTTTTTTCTTTTCCTTTAATAAGCAGACACAATTTTAAACACAAAGACTATTCATATCTCACCAATATATAAGACTGGTTTTGTTCAGTATAAAGCTGCAGTTAGTAAGGGTTGTAGTAATGTTTTCTGTGCCTGTCTCTGCGACTGCTTTAATTAAAGGCTAGAGTTCAAGCACTACCAGTGCTTGGAGAGCCTGAAAACAATTAGTCAATTGTAGGCTGCACTTACAGGTGTTGCAGATGGGAAAGTTTAAACATCTTTTGAGGGATTGCTGAAATTCTGTTCCTGTTCAGTTTTAATACTTGAAGTGTGGTAGACAAATTGTCAAAGGTACCAGGCTCCATGGAGGTTATTCGGTTACTGTTAATGTACCTGTTGAAACAATGTCTAGAAGGTTAAATTTACAGTTATTTAATAAAATTTTAATACCAAGTAGTGAAACATAGAGTTCTTAGACTGCTTATACTGTGATAAATGAAATTTCATTAATCGCATTAATCAAAGCTCTTGACAACTCAGTCTACAGTCAAATAGTATTTTGCTACTAATATTTTTCTCTGTTCTGCAAGAGCGCATTATTAGCAGAAGATAGCATGTTGCCAAAATATAGTATGTTGCAACTCCATTACTTTCTTCACAGTGTAGCTCTCTCTTTGCAGTACTGCTATAAAAAACATTAAGGTAAATTCAATGAAGTCCACAGAACTTCATGCAACTCGAGACTAGACCAGCACCCACAGCTTAAATTCATTTTACTATGTAATTTTTCTCTCAAGAGAGACATATCCATTTGTTTCATCTCAACGTTGTTTACTATGAATTAAAACAGTTAATTGCAGCAACTGGTAAATTCAAGTCTACAACTTAGGTTAAGATCAGTGGGTAAAAGTAGGAACATTTAGTAAGTGTCTGATTAAAAAATATCTCATTCTTCAACATACAGTTGCCAGCCTAAGCTTGCCATCAAGTTTTTTTCTAAATAACATGGGGAAAAAAAAAAAAAAAAAAAAAAAGGAAAAAAGGAAAAGAAAATGTAAAGTAGGTTTTACTTACAGATACTTGAGCTGTAAGGAAGGAAATGATGACATTTTTAGCTCTGATATGTTGTTGTTGCTCAAATCCAAAGTTTCTAAACTCTGAAATGGCTTCAGATGTTCAGGTAAGATGTTGGCAATCTTATTACTGGTCCTGAAATTTAAGGATAGTAATTAAAAAAAAAAAAAAAGTCATTTCCAGAGCTTGTTATCTTGTTAACTAAGCACTACTCTTAAAATTAGTACTTAATTTCCCTGCTTGTTCTAATAGGCTGAGCATTAATTTCTAGTTTTCTTGAATTACAAACTAGAATGCTCTGAGCAAACAAGTCATCAACATTTCTTGATTCCTTGAAGCATTTTCCCAGCAAACAGGGCAGGGGGGAGGATGAAGAAGTATTATAATCCAAAAGTATTGCATTGTTTTTAAAATGTTAAAATGAAACACTATGTTCATTAATCTCTGAAAAAATGTAGACATATGTTATTTGCATTGAATATACTATGTCACAATATTGCAATGAAATCTGGTCATAGTTGCTTTTCATTTTAGTCAAACTAACATAACAGTACTCAGACATTCTGCTTCGTTTTTCTGAGAACTCCTACAGCATGAAATTCAAACTGAATTTCCACAAAAATAGAGCTATGTAAGATTGATGACAGTGCACTCCTTCCAGAAAAACATTCTCTAATACTACAATTAGATCTAGTATTTTATCCAGCAAATTTTTCTACTGTGTTAGCAAAGAATAAAATTTGTGCTTCTCACAACTCTTCACAGACTGTCTGGACATCTTCTTTGGTTAGATTTCAGCTAAGCATCACATTCAATTCCACAGTAAAGAATTTACAACTATTTAAAGACATGGCTATCCTAGTCTACTCTAAGAAACATCTCTATTTTCACTTCCAATTAAATGTACTTTTTCTAGCAATATATTTCATGTTCATGCACAGCAACTACCATATTTTTCATCCCAGTTGTATCATACATGAACATCAGCAAAGTGAATAGAGTTATTCGTTGGGGCTAATGGTACGTAAGGGGAAAACATACATGATTAATTAAGTGAATGCAACCCAAAATGATCCTTGTTACACTCCAAAGCTCAAGTCAGTTCTGGCTGTGGTACATTCTATTCCTAGTAAGACGAATGATCAAAATTTAGGTGCTCTCCTCAACTTCCAGAGACTGAAGGCAAAGGCAATTTCAGGTTAAACTATCAACAAAAATGTTGATTCTGGAAGGTGTTTGCCTTTATTAGAAATAGTTGCTCTGGATAAAATAGTAAGCCATACACTTAGAATGGCATGGACAACCCTCACGTAAGCAAGGGAAGGATTACTAAAGACAAAAAAATCCTGACTCAAAAATTGAACCATAAGTTAGATTAATAGGCCTTCTGACCACATGTGGGAATGGATAAATGATCTTGCAACTCCTCCAACGCTGCTCTTGTATCATGTTTCATTACTCAGGCTGTCTGGTAGAGCTATACTACATTATCTAGGAAAAAAACAACCTCTTAACAGTAAGTTTTTATAATAAATGGAAACAAATTACTTTAATAAAAAAAACAACAACAAATACCACCATGTGTCAGTTCCACTGTCCAAACAAGACTGTGAGTTAGATAACAGGTCACAGAGTTGCCTTTATGCGTTAGTTTGTTTATAAGGTAATTACTAGCAAGGTATTAAAACTGCCAATTACTTGAGCGACGAATAAAATTTTCCTTGCAGTAAAAGTGTGCTCCAGCAGAAGCCAGCAATTTCCTGAACTGCACGCCTCCTAAATTGCAGTGTGAAAGTGTTCACTTACAGACACAGCTTACACAGTGCTCTCTTTGTGTCAATATTGCTTCATAAAACAGAAATTCCTTACAACTGGCAGGATAATAGCCTCTGTATTACAAAGTTTAGTTGGACCTAATGGAACTGAATAAAAGTCTTACGCAGCCTTCAGATTAGCCCTTAAACTAACTGGCAAATTATTTGATGCAGACCAGATTGCAATAAAAACATAAAAACAAACAAAAAAAATCAGCTAATTTGTTTCAGGGATTGTTCTTTTTCAGTGATGATAAGGTCATTTAATAGGCAGAAAGTAACTTCTTCACCAAAACAGAGGTCCACATCAAAGTCCTACTCCATCTCATAATGAAAATCAAATGAACCCTTCACCATGCCTTCTTGCCTGTCTGTATTTGTAGAAGCCACTCAAATGCAAAATGCCTAAATGCTTCTCTCCTTACTGCCCCAGCCTCCTAATCCAGTTTTCTCTTTAAAAAATTCAAATGCCATAATTACCCAGCACTGAGAAAATCTCAAAGTTTTAACGTTCAACCCTAGTTAAAGTGAAAGTCTACTTCTAATTTGACTTTTCTTCATGATCTCCTTTCAGAAATTCAAATAAATATTGTATTCATTCCTTTAATGAGTGCCAAATAAATATCAAAACTACTCAAAAAGATATGATTGAAAATGCAAGCTTATCTAATTGTTACAACAGATCCAAAGAATATCCTCTACCTTGGTACAATCATATGAGTTTGTTCACTCTGCAGAAAAATGTCCAGTTGCTGTAACTACCGTGTTCACACAAAAGAAGGTCTGCATGCTGCACCAATTTCATTTTTCAGATCCTGAAGGGAAAATTAAAGCAAGCAGGGATCCCTCTGCAGTAAGTCAACCAGTGCATGAAGTTCTCACAGAAATATGCCAATGGCAAACAGATCACAATTTCTCCATTTGCAAGAACATGCAACTTCCTTAGAATTTTTCCTGATGCACCTGATGAAAAAAGACCACTGAGGAACATAATCAAACCCACCAAAATATCCACATTAATTTGAGTGTATCTCTTGCTGTTCAACTATTTACAACTTGACCTAGTTGAACAATAGTTGTTCAACTATTTACACCTTCAGATCATAAAGAAAAAGAAAACAACCAACCCTACCAAAATAGTGTGCACGTAGGTTGATTTAATCATTTTCACATAAGCCTGAGTGAATACCATCTCAAGACAGAATATTAGTTTTTCATTAGGGTATGAGAAACACTGGATTTTCCTTTCCGAATTCATGACTTTAGACACACCAGTAGGTCAAAACATTTACAACAACCCCATCAATCATGATCTCAAGATTCATTCCGTATAAACAACAGCTACAACATACCTGACATATTGACTTGTACTTCCCTTGCCTCTAAGGAAATACAAAGCAGGATAGCAATTGCCATATCCATTTTGTTAAGTATCTAGTTAACACTAATTAGACACAGTTCTTATGCGCTGGGGGGAAAAAAATTGTTTTTAAGATGTGAGGTACTAGGATTATGTATCTCTTAATAAAGATTGCCAATATGCAATGTTTTTTTTATCTCGAAGAAGAATCTACATAAGCTTAGAAATGAAACTTCATTGATCTGATCTTATGATACAGAAATTGCATCTCCAGATCTGAAGCACTGTTTTCCATTTCTAAAAAAACCTCACTACAAGAAAAAAAAAAAAAAAAAAAAAAGCATTCTTGCACTTCCCTGTCTGTGCAGCCTGTTTCCTAAAACTGTATAACAATTCTCTTTTAACACCTCTGTGATTCTGGACTATCTCCTGTCCCTCACCTAATCCCTGAAAGGCAGAATATATTAAATTTGCATTAGGAACAAACAATCACGGTGAAATCTCTTGGTCACTTGCTAAATATCAAGAAGATATATAAGGAGAAAAAAACATTTTGCTAGGGCTAGATACATCTTTCTGAGCAATGCAGAAGCTATGATACTGGGATGCTGGGGTTCACAGATACTTAGTTTGTCCATCTTCTAGTTACACACTTTCAAGATTAAAGCTGGCTTGGAGGTAGCCATGTCAGCACAGGACAAGTAGACGTGACCATCCATGCCCATCCAAGTACATACACAGTCATCTCCATTATATTACAATATGGCACAAAGTCTACTTTTTCACAGGTTGCTTCAACCTGTTCTTCCTTCCACTCACCCCTTGGTGTCATACGACTCCTTTTACATTTGCTACTTGCACATTTTTCTCAAACGCCTCCAGACTTTTGGACTTTTAAGATCCTCCAGTTCCTGGAATCTTTGCAACTAGTAGAGATGAAGGAAGAAAGGTTTCACTGGAAAATATTTCCGAGATGATGATGACAGATATAGAGCCAGGCTTACTTGGCAGTTCTACTGGTAAGTCTACAAAAGTCTGCTATCCAGTTCACAGAGGCTACAGGCCTTGAAACAAGTAGCTGTTCTTTCTTTTGAAGGTCTCCTTCATACCACCAATCCTTGCCCATCCACTGTTTCTTCAGGTCAGATGTTTTTTGTGCTTTTTGTGGTATACAGTCTTAAAGCATAACATCAAAACTTGTTAAGTCTATACCTACTGATTCCTTCTCTAAAACTTAGACCAAAGATTTGCCATTTCCTAAAACAAGCTGGAAAAAGGAGGAGAAAAACATATAGAATGAAACTACTCTAGGATTCAGAGATGATTTAATAATTAAAAGTAGACAGCAGCAAATCCAAAGCTCCAAGCAGTTGATACTTTCAAAGCAATTATCTCTTGATTCCAGCCATAATACCAATATGAATAATTAAAATTTCCTTCCAAACTCTTTTCTTGATACTCTGGAGTCTGTTTCCCATTTCACTTTTTGGTCTTTCCGAAATAATCATACATTACTTAGCATGTGGTAGTCAACTGAATGCATAACTTCACCATTTTAATGAAGGTAAACATAAACAATGAAAATACAGCTATTTCAGCAGGATCTGACAACAGAAATAATAGCCAACTGCAGACTTGGTGCACTCCATGACTATCATTTAATGCTAAAATCTTAAACAACTGTAGTTATGACCTAGATTAAACACAGCGTAACACCCTCCAATTTTATAAATCATATTTTTATCTGATTTATGAACTTATTTAGTAAAAATATGTTTTTTGTTGTTTGCTTTTTTTTTTTAATTTGTTTAAAACAGAGCCAACTCTTGGAGAGTGCAGACTGAAGCCCAGGTACTTCAAACTGTACACCCTTCTAGACCTACTCAATCTCAACTGTTGGCAACAAGTTGAGAGATCTTCTCCCTGTCCACTTCTAGTTCATTCAAGATGATGAGTCACCACATAACCTCTCCTCCCTTGCAATAACCATCTATCGCAGTACTATGCTAAAAATCCAGCTCTTATGATGTCTGGCATTTTAATGTCTTTCCAACTTCTCTTGTTCCCTGTACTGTCTCACAAAATATGGCATCGCTCTCATGGTAAAATTTCCTACCATTCTTCTACTTGTTACATGGGAGTAGTACTCTCTGTTTTTCTGAACCACAATTATTCTTTTTAATTCATCTTTAACACTGTTGATCAGAAAAACATGCCTTTTTTTTTTTTCCCCACTGTAAGTAGATCATAAAATTTGCATTCACTTCCATTCTCATTGCAAAAGCATTCATCTAGACTCTATACCTCTGCTAAAGCAAATTCTGTGTTTCCAGATATTTCTACTCTTTACCAACACTCAATCTAAATTGCTGTTATAAAAATCTAGTTTCCATGTCTGCAAGTCTGACTAAGACAGGTTCCTTTTCAAATTCTTTCATTTACTTCCTCTTAGTCTCCACATCAAATGTCAAAGACTGCAGAAACTAATTCCAGACAGTTTTCTGCTCTAGTTTTTTGCTCACAACTTCAGCCCAAGTCACACATGGTTTACCACCACTCTCATTTTTAGAACTTTCTCCAAGCTGCCTTATGCCTGAAGGCCAGTCTGGCATTCCTCTATCCTTTCTTTCAATCCTTCTTCAAAACAAACTCTTCCAGGCAGCATCCAAATCTTAATCCTTCCCATAATAAAGTGGTAACTGAAGAGATGACAAGGATGTAAAATATTTGACCAAAATTTTCTTAATATTGGGAACCAGACTACAGTTTAGTATGCTGACTTTATAAATACACAATACCACTTTCTCTGACAAGCACAGAAGGGAAAGGCATTCACTCCTACTGAATATAAGCTTTCATTTTCAAGAGTCGTGTCTGAACTTCTTTCTCATGACTATAGCTTACTAAATACAAACGGTGACAGCATTCTGGATTCTAAACACAGCTGCCATTCCCAATCTACTGCAAGAAGACAGATTTATCATTCCTACCTCCATTACAAATAATCTTGCAAACAATGATTATGAAAAAAATATGTATTTTCCAAAAGCACTTCGCAGAAGTTCTCCTAGTTGAGGTGCCACCAAACTATTCAAATCACTGCTCTACTTCTACACTGGCAGTTGAGCAGATGTATAAGATATTCTGTGTGTTCACTTCAACTAATTAAATTGTACTTCTCAAGACAACTACTTGAAGAATGATCTTGAATACTCCTTATCTGAAAACATATTGACATATACATTTCCTTATTTTAAAATGTGCACACAATATTAAAATAAGATCACTTCTAAACAACATAATACTTTTTTCACTAGCAACATTTGTGCATAAAGCTAGATAGGTATTTAACTATATGTTGATTAATCGAAGTCAGGATGAGATAGCACACATTAATTAATTAACAATGAAAATCCACAAGTCTATGCTCAATTACTGCCCCTCAAAAGCAGGTTCACTCTTTTGCTTAAAAAAAAAAAAAAAAAAAAAAAAAGAAAGAATGGAGAAAGCTGCCATAGATGAATTAACAATTTTCAGCCGAATGGCTGAAAAGTTTTTTCAGGTGCAAACTGTAGCATGGTCTCTGAAGGGCTGGTTCTACTTGTTGCTCATCTAACCCACTGGAGAAGATACGTAAGTTTAATGTCTACTATGCTGTATAAGCAAGTTCTGAAATTTTAATTTTAAATTATTGTTCATGGCTTAGATAACCTTGCTGATTTATTTTCTCTTTGAAGAGAATGACTTTCCACTTTTTCAAGCAGCACTTTCAGCTTTGCTTTTCAAAAGTGCTCTTTGAACACCAAAGAAATTAAAAAATGACTAGTCAGAATCATTTTAGAAGAGCTGATCAGAAAGCTACATTTAAAGTTGGAACAATTTTAATTATGCAATCCCAGCACTCAACTAAGACTGGCAATTTCTCAATACTTCTGGCCCGTGTCATATCCTGAGTAGTATTTCTAATTTTAAAGTTTTTTTAAAAAAGTTAATAATTTTTTGTTCATTAACTTTTTTAAGCATCCAGGAAACAAGACTTGTGCATGTGTCTTCAAAGCCAATGCATTTAGACTCAGAATATACTGACATATAGACACCGTAAACTGAATGCTGTTGAAAGCCTTCAGAAAACAGATCTGTAGTTTCAGCCCAGCACTTAACAGACCAGCATGCACACTACAGAAAGTCTCCTCCGTGCTGGCCAACATTGTTCATCACTGCAGAACCCAAAACCAAACCTCCTTGCTTCAACTGCCTTAAGTGTTAACAGTTCTCTCGGGTTGCAGACAAAACCAAGCATAACATTGTATATTCTACATGTCTCTTACAAAAAGAGACAACATTCTTAATTAAAAATAAATAAATAAATAAACAAAACAACAAAAAAAGAACACAATACAAGTAATATACTAATGCAACATTTGAAAAATGAATGTTGTGTTTCCTACTCTGGCATTACTAAAACTGAATGTTTGTCTTCTTTATTAATGTGAGTAATTTTTAGAATGTAAGCCTCCGGAATACTTCTATCTAAATCACCTGCTCCACATGTATCAATAGTTTTAAAACAGATAATTTTTATTTAACTAAAAGTAAAATCCCTAACTACTTAAAGCACTCAATCATTCAAAGCTAGCCTAATGTTAGAATTTCACTATACACCGTAGAAACTTTGTCACATGTGGCTTTTCTAATCTCTACTGATGATATGATTATTACAAAACATACGCCAGATGTGGGGGCAAGAAACTTGTTTTTTTTTTTTTTTTTTTTTTTCATACTAATTCTAGTTATTTTTCTAAGAACAATAAAATTTAGTTACGGATGTTGGATACCCAAGAGTCACACCATCCCTCTAAAGTCACTGACTGAGGCCTTCCATTTTCCATAGAACTAAATACAGGAATACAAAACACACTGGCAGTTTTGGATGGCGTCCATGATTTTTTTAGAGTCTGTGTGTGTGTATTTTTTTTAATTCAACACATGAAAGATCATGGGTTTATTACCCATACCACATATCCTTAAACAAAATCTTAAGCAGTGATTTACAAATTCTGCAGCATTAAGTGCCTTTATTCCATACAAAGCATTAATTACATGAACTAGTTACTATTTTTTGAAGACTTTTAAAGTAGAATGTGTAGGCAAATAACAGTTAAAAGCCATATAGGACTTATGAAATCCATATAAAAGAGTGATGCACTTATATTACTCAGTTTCAGGGTTGAGTTGAGGTCGGAAGGGACCTCAAGGATCATGAATGTCCAACCCCCTTGCCACTTGCAGAGCCACCAACCTCCCCATTTAATACTAGATCAGGCTGCCCAGGGCCCCATCCAGTCTATGGTTTTTTTTATATATATATTTGTTTGATCTATTTGACCTATTATTCCATTTTCTTCTCATCTTTTAGAGGTAGCAGGAACTTCAACATAAATCAGTAATGGGCTCCTAAAATTTGCATACTATCATACTGTCCAACTTCCATTTCTCTCCCTTCTGCTTGTTTTGAAATATATGTCGCCAAGTCTCCCCATGACCTATCATACTTAGAGATTGTTATACACAACATGCTTTTCTGTCCATGAAGCAAAAATTATTTGAATTGAATGTAAAAGAATCTCAACAGAGTTTAGGATACAACTCACGTAAAGAGTAATTAGAAGCCATCTCTGGACAGGGACTTAAAGAAGGTTTTCAAAACACACACAAAAGAAATAATGACAGTAAACTTTCTGTAAAACTTAAATGTCCTTTGTCACTGACTGTACTGAGAGGTTTCCAATTATTTGTAATTAAAGAAGATTACGTTCAGAGTAGTTTTTTTATTAACCCAAATAATTTATTGAGCATTTAATGCACCCTAACAACACATCTTAGATCCACACTTTGGTATCATGTGTCACATGCACATACAAAAATGACAACACTGGATGAACTTTCAGCCTTGTGGGAAATCATGACTTGAGCCTGATCTGTACTATCAGCATTAAAAGATAAAAGTCATAATTGCAAAAAACAGTTAAGTCATATCAGTTATGTACATCTTCCCAAAAGTGGAGCCAAGATCTCTAGAGTAGTGGGAGAAGATATTATGTCTACTGCAATAAACTCAGATCTTGTATTTTATTTTGTTTGGTTTGTTGATTGCTTTTATATGTTTGTTTGTTCTTTTTCCAGTGAATTGTTGACACACTGTGGAGAAGTTCCGGTACAGTTTTTGAACGTTAATAGCTTACAACCACCAAAGCATCATGTTGATATGTACTTGATATATACTTATCTACTACCTTTAAACAAGCACATACAATGGACACCTTAATCACCTTAATTCAAAAATCACTTCCACTCTTTTAGAGTGAGAGTTTAAGGAACCTGGATTTAAACTAGGTACCAAACTTCACGACAATGATACACCTAAGCCACAAGGTCTTTATTCTCATGTATCAGTATCACAGATCCTGGTTCTCAGGATAAATAGGACAGGACTGGTACATTTCAGACAAAGAGCATCATTGAAATGGGAAACAACTTCAGAAATTTTCTGCTTCTCCTGGAAGAAATGTTCATTAGCGTCCATCTCTCGACACAATGATCCATCAATCCAGAAATAATGAAAAATCACTAATTTTTTGTCTCATAAGTGCAGAATTTTATAATACAAAACTAGTACAACCATTTAAAGCAATTTCTACATCAATTTAACTGTTTTTTAAAAGCACTTCAGCATTGCCAATTAAGAGATTTGGAACATTTCAGTTCCCGGAAGAACACAAGAAGGTCTACATCACTGTGGAGGGCATCCACACACTATGCAGTTTTAAGTTACCAGTTATCAAATACAGCGTTCTACCAAAATCTTGTTTTCTCCAGCACACTGGTAACCTGGTCACCTGACTACAGCTATTGTTCCAACTGGGGAGCTGGAAATCTCTGGCAAATGGCTGAACATTTTCTTTTCACCTTGATGAACTACTTTCTGTCTTCTCTTCCAGAAGCCAGTGAAAACAGCTGGGTGTCTAAGGAGAATGGAGAGCTGAATAGTCCATTTCAAATGATTGACTTAAATGATCAAACACGCTGAAAGATGTTATCAGACCTTTGCAAGTAACATCACTGTAAAATGGGCATGTGCAAGTACATTTGCTAGACATAAGACAAAATACATATTCATCACATGAATGAAGTGTTAGATGCATCTCCAGCTACATAATGAGCGTATCTGCATTTGAGTCTGTATTCCTTCCTACAGACATATATCTTTCGAGGGTGCTGGGTGATGGGGGAGGGAGCTGGAAGTGCCGGTCTGATACCCTTGCTTCTCCCAGTGTTCAACTCTCTACTGGTATCCAGGAAAAACAAGTTGTTGACACCACTGATTAACGTTACTGATGGACTTTGTCCACAAGACCAGGAACATCTATTGCTCCAGGTATGTTTTATCATGTGTAATTCAGCAGTATGAAAATACGTAAGCTAGATAAATATCCATTAGATAGCTATAAATGAGGTAGATCCAGAAATAGAAACTACACTAACATGACAATCCACCCATGCTTGTTTATACCACTCAAATGATTTACACATACAGTGCTGTATGGGAATACCTGCAGCGTCATTTATTCACTGTAGACATGTAATCGTTGTAAATTTCTTTGCAAGGAAAGAAAATTCCCACAAAAGAAGTAAAATTCTAAGTCTTCACTGATCAGCTGATGATTACTTGGAAGAATTTTTCCACCATGGAAAAAAATTTTTTAACCAATACAGATTTTGCCCAGAAGGGAGGCCATTCCACAGCATTCCTTGAGGACTCCTTGGAAGAAATAACTGGCTTTTCAACTGATACAATTAACAGATGTATAAGGAATGCAATCAAATCAAGTTCCCAAAGACTAGCAATCTCTTTTCTGCTATTATTTCTATGTCAGAACAAAGACTCAACAATGAAACAGTAGTTTGTTTTGGAAAGGTTCCACAAGCTCTTTTCATTCTGAAAGCTGAAGACTGCATAAAGTCATCAGAAGTATATACGAACAACAATTATTCTTTCAAAAGTGGTTTGAAAAATTATAATTGTTCCATACGTGTCTTCTTCGCATGACTTAGATATATATTAACCCAGTTTGATTCAACCTCTCCAATTAGTGAAGATATTTTTTCACTTCTAAAAAACGATCAGATTAAAATATGTGCATTTCATATTAGTTTTTTTTTTTTTTTTTTTTTTTTAATGTCAGACAATTGCTGCATGCTTATTCTGCTTTATTTCTCCTGTTGTAAAAATTAGACTTAACATCTTTCTACATAAATGATTTCTAAGCTGTGAGGTGTTTGAAAGAGAAACCTTTGCAAGCAGAACAAGATGCTTTATTTTTGGAACAATGCAATACCACTCTAATTATTTGTTCTCTCTACATACATTCCGATAAGACAAATTATTTATTAACTACTACACTCTGATCATTGGAAGTTAGCATAAATTACTTGAGGAATTAGTTCTACCACATTAATCTCAATGAATCCTTACAGTGGTCACACAATCTATATTAAACCTCAACTGGAGCATACCTACTTTCAGTAATCTCACAACATCATATAGAAGTAATTGAAATTAAAGAACAAGCTAGCACTCAGCCAGACCAACTTTAAATGCATTGGTAGTATAACATTTAGAAAAACTTTTTTTTTTTTTTTGGTATCTTGTATTCATGAGTATAAAATAGAAGTATTGAGAACAGATCTACCAAAAGTTTTCCTACGTTTGACCACTGACAAATGAACCAAGCTAGTGACTTAAGGATATTGAACAAACAATTCAGTATTGATCAATTTTGGTTCTTTCAAAGGAGAACAAAAATCTTTGCACAGTTGAAGAAAGACATTTTTACGTTCATCTGAACTATTTGTGTTTCCATGAGAAGGACTACAGATGTAAGGACAAATTCTTGATTTCATATTCATCACAGATAAGGCAGGAGGATATCACATACTTTAATACTTCCAACTTTGTGATAAAGGGAACCTTATTAATTTTTTTTTTTTTTGAAGAAATACATTATTTAAATTAATGAGATGCTTAAAATACAGAATGCTACGCCAGTATAAAAATAACGTCAACTCTAATGCAAAATAGTAATAGATGACATGCTTAAAGTAAATAGTTATTAGTCAGACACCATCTGCTCCTTCTTTCATTCTTTTCTGATCCTGATTTGTAAGAAACCACATCAGTATCAAATGTCACTTAGTTCTTATTCAAACAGAGCAGTCCAGACACAGCGGCTGCACCAGCTGACTTAGCTGACCTGGGTCTAAAGTAAAAACAAACCCCTATAAATCACCAGATGTAAGCAATTGAACAGTGATCAATTTAATTAACTGAACAGCTTTCTGAAGTTTACGGTATTGTTTTAACCCTTCAGGCTTCTTCATGAAAGGTAACTTGCAATTTGTATTCAAGGGTAGGATTTGGCCAGAGGGCTACATATTACTAGGTTTAAACACTTTAGATTCCCACTGATAAAGCCCAAGTCCCACATATCAAAACATGTCCTTTTTCCACCTCCCCTTAGGAGTAGGATAGCAGGATTTTTTTTCAGCATCTTAGAGAAATCATACCACGTGGTGGAGAGGGAGGAGAACAAATTAAACAGATTTCAGATTTCCTCTAAAATCAAGTGTTTTAGTTTGGGATCCTATATGCCTTTTACAATTTTACACCCATCTTACGGATGCCATATGAAGTAACCCAGTAATTTATTTCAGACAAAATAATGAACATGGACATAACTGTGTGTCACAACTACAACCACAGAGTTTTATGCTACACACAAAAGTGGCCTCGAAAATACATTTTAAAGAGACTGGCACAACATCTTTCAACATAGATAATTGTCCCGAAGCTGCATGTCAAGGGGATTTCCCCACACTGCCCACTGAAATTAATGGAATACTGCCATGATTTAATGCAATTGGGATTTTAGCCAAAATGCATAACAGTAGAGTATAACTGCTGTTATACAAACTTGTACAACACAGACTTCAGAGCATTTACTAATGTTCATTCAGTGCCTAGGACAACAGCGCTGAGGCTTCTCAGCACTACCACAACATAAATTAATTCTAATACAGTCTTTGTATCTGAGGGAAGCATAAAAACTACAAGGATTAAGCTCAATTATACACATTTTAAACAACCTGCTAAATAACATGACATAATCAACTTCCTAACCACAAACCACTCTATTTCCAATTATTTTACTTTAAAGTCTGCAATGCATGTATTTCCACTAACTCTGCAGAGTTAGTTCCACTAACTAGGGACAAGAATAGGATCTACTTACAAAGATAGAAGAGTTATATTTGCAGAGACTGGTCCCAGATTTGGAATGATCTCCAGTTCATTGTTGTTCAACTTCCTATTTATATAAAAATAAAGTTAGTGTTGAAGTAAATCAGAAATACACCCATTGGATTTCCTAAATTCCTGAGCAGTGTCAAAATTTGAAATTAATTCCAGTTTCACATAATGTAAGATTTCAGAATAACAAACATCTTTGCCAACAAATTTTCTCTAGCTATTGATATCCCTGCGATACAATTAGCCTATACAAACCACTTTTTTTTTTTTTAATTTTTTAATTAAGACAAATGAACTTACACTTCCCGAAGACTATGAAGGTGATCCAAGAAATTGGCCTTGATTGAAGATAATTTGTTGTGACTCAGATCCCTATGAGGTTACAAAAATAAACAACCTGTCAGTTTTGCCATAGACTGTTGAGTAAATCAAGACAATTACAATTAAGAATATGTTATAATTTGTTTCCAAGTACACAAAATTATTTGCTTTACGTTAGTAAAATTAGAATACAAACTCGCTTAAATGTACAGGGTTCAAATAAGTGCAAATACCTTGATCACATTCTTTGACAGCATCAAAGAATTTCGTGAACAATTTAAGGGAATTGTTCATTTGGGGTTTTGTGTGTGCATATGTCTTTAAGTGTTTAAGATGGATGACAAACATTTCAACACGCTGACTTACATACCGCATCCTCCCTACCTTTCCAGGGAAAATTCTGGCTGAAGCATGCGGTTGACTGCTAGGGAAATTCATAAACCAAGACTCATTGCCACCTCAATCTTGAATCAATTACTGCATCTGTATCATTCTACTCTTCCTGCTTGCTTCTTTAAAGCAGCTCACAAATCCTAGCTACATAATGAGGACTGTACATCAATCTCAATTCTATTTTCACACAATTCAGGGCCAGCAGAATCAAATCTAGTATAGACCTTAAGTAGCATCAGAAGAAAATATACACAAGAAGGCATCTACTTTGAATTTTTAAAAGTTTATGTATTATTGACATTAATATTACATTCAAATGCACCTGAAGTAGCTTCCCCACTTAGCTTGTACCACTCTGCACTAAAGATCCCAAAATATAATTTTGATACAGTTTACAAGAAACTTTGCTAGTGCCTTTGCAGACAAAGGTGCTTGCTGTGAAACAAGCTAGGGTACTAAGAACACAACATGCTTTCTTGACCATTGCTGAGAAATTCATTTCCCTACAGATACCATGCATCTTCACTGTACACCCTCCTGACCATTTGAAATCATGAAATACAGTCCTAAGAAACATTTTCTGTGGTCTTACAAGTACTGAAAACATCATGGAAATAGGAGAGTAATTGCACAATAGAAGACAGAGAAGCTGATTACAGAAACTCAAACTGTGGAGATTAGCCCAAAGATTTCCAGCTGGCCTCATTATCAGAGATAGCTGTGTTGAAGGCCTCCCTCCTTTTTAGTCATCCACCCACCACAACCTGCAAGGTCCTACTCCTTGTCACTATCTTATCTGCAGTGATACAGATGTCTGCAGAGTGCTTGCTGTACATTATAACAGTTAGTTTATAACACAAGCTCCACTATTTTTAAGGAGCTCTTAATCTTATGTGAGAATTTGCAATTCAGGCCCACATAGAATTGCATCAGTGCACTTCAGCAGCAAGCAGCTTCAGCATCTGGTTAAGGGGCATAGAAATTTCTCACACTTAACACTTTTTCCAGTGCTAACTGAGCACTGGATCCGAAACACTCAACAAGATGCCTGATCATGATATAAGGGCTGCTCAGAAAGTAATGCCTCCTGTTTTTGGCCCACGGCATCAGAAGCAGATGTTGGCAGCGTGGCAGTAGAGGTTGAACCTTCCCACCAATATTCAGTTACATTTTGTTGCTGTGATGGCAGCAGATGGGCAGTCTGACAAAATGGCACCTGATACGGAAACACATACAAAGCAAAGGTGTCACTGAATTTCTCCATGCAGAAACACTTGTACCCACTGACACACATGTGCACCTACTGAACAAATGGAAACCAAACAGTGGATGTGAACATAGCAAGGTGGTGGGTGGTATGAAAGCAGCAGTAGTTCACCTCTACTGGTGCAGACATGCAACAAGCATGGCATGCAGGCTCTTGCTCATCACTGACAAAAAAATAAAAAATAAAGCAGAACTATTGGTGACAACTATGTTGAAAAAGAGTGCTTTGCAGTTGAGAACTTGCTTTATCAAAATAGTTTTACCATGCTCTTTGTATCTGTTGTAGTTTCCATGGAAACAAATAGGAGGCATTACTTCTGGAGCAACCTATGTAAAATCTGGAAAAATAACGCCAAGAGTGACAAGAAAGCACTGGAAATCAATGTCAAGGCCACCACCAAGACAGGTACTCATAAGGCAATTAAATTGTGAAGTGTATTTTCAACTGAATCTTGAGGAAACTCCAGGAGACCGTACTTTTTGGGGGAGAATATGAGTCAGTACAGTCACAGATGATGCCTCGCAGAGGGTTCTGTGGCTGTCACACCTTATCTACTCTCCATCTACAGTCTCAAAGCAATGACCCCTGATGATGTGTGCCACATATGGATTAGAACCACCTCACAGCAAGCCAGTTTCAGGGTACGTGTTAGGTGCTCCACTTTATGACTCCAGATCTAGAGAACAGGTTTATCTGTAAGAAGCACTGTAGGTCCTTGAACACAGAATAATCCTGAGATCCAGTCATGCACCTCTGCTTCTCAAGGAGCACAAAAGACAGCAAAACCACGTTTTAAACTCCTCCTTTTGGTGACCTATGCAGTACCTTTTGCCAGGACTGACATCTGCTCTCTAAGACTTCTCATCTGCATCTTCCTAGCTCCACTCCAGCTGGCCACAGTCAGCACACAGCAAAGGCAGTCTCCACAGAAGGCATAGCTGCCCACCCCAGGGCAGCTGTACAAAGTCTTGTGGGACTGGCTTCTCTGCAGAGGGGATACCACAAAACCCCTCACATGAATAGGACTCAAGTCACTCACTTCCCAAGTTAGAAAAAGAGAGACAATCCTCACCTGTGTTTTGTTGTTTTTAAACCAGTTAAAAAAAAAAAAAAAAAAAAGAAAAAAACACACTAAAAATAATCCCAGCCACATACATGCATTACAAACAGCACTGATCAGACCCAGGCTCTGGGGTGCTGCTGCTAGGTTTCCCAAACTTGTGCACCATAGGAGCATGCACAGAACAGAACTGCAGGTGTGACAGGCATTTTTGCAGCACAAAGAAGGTGGGGGCAAGTGCTGAGGGAGGCCCCAGAGAAGAGGCACACCCTCCACCACATGCAAGTGACCACAGAGGGATGATTTCTGGGATCCAGCTCAGGTTTCGCACACCTGATATTGTACACCTGTGTCTTCTTCCAGGTGTCTGAACTCCTAAAGATTTTCCTCTTAAGAGATGGAAAACCAATACAGTGCTAACATTTTCAAGAAGCCACAAATGTTAGTTTCATCACTATGATTTTGAGTTCTCCTGTAAATGAGGTTAACCACACTTGAGTTAGAGGATTGCATCTTTCGCTGCTTAAAAGTCTAGTGCAAACATTTGTCTGGCCATAGACTTCAGAAAAATCCAGTTGTTAACATTTGAAGACACCAGCTGTACAGATTAGGGATTCTCATACTGACTTCTTAAATGAAAAAATATGCTGTAACAAAGACCTAGGTTTTATTAGTGATGGGAATCTAACTTGTTGCCTTAAAGCAGACAGAGTAGAGACAATTTTTACTCTTAAACATAACCCAGTATTTGGCCTTAGTCTGTAGGGATTATAAGAACTATGCAAATAAACAGCCAAAATTTAGCGAAGTTATGGCAGCTAGTGCCTAATTTGTTACTGTTCTTCATGCTTTAGAAAAGATTTAGGAATCAGCAATTATTTCAAAGAGATTTCAGTGTTACTTCTAAAACCCTGCATTTCTTCACCTAAAAACCCTGCAAAAGCTTTATTTAAAATGTCTTTGCCTAAAGGACCTACCAGACAGTAACAGACATGAGTAGATTTGTTCTGCTGGAGTTATAACATGTTAAAAAAAAAAAAAAAAAAAAAAAAAACCTGGCAGAGTCCTTAAACTATAAAAATCCTGCAATTACAACCACTGCTGTGCATGATCACCACACTGGAGCCAGACACTTTCACTCATAGCTCAAGTTCACATCCATCTGGAGTCTATCAAGGCAACCGTGAGCGTAACAACTTGCACTAGGTTTCAAACTATTATGTCGTGTTTGTCTTTAAACATCAAGGATACTCTGAGATTTTCCACATAGCACGTACCTTAAAAAACACACACAGATAAATTCCTCACTCCTGGTTTACTCACAACAGGTTGTCAAACTCAAAGCAAAACAATAAGAAAAACAGAAACTCCAGACTATATTGAATAGCCACTTTCACACAGCTTCATACGTTGTTGGGCAAACTATGAATTGGGGACGTTTTAGTAGACATTATTTCAGTACTGCTGACATAGGAAACTTCAGAAAAGGAGTCTTGCATGTTACATTTGTAAGTTAAATCATAGTAGCTGAAAGTGAACTACGTGTTACAATATATATCCTTTACAAGTGTTTTAAGTGAATCTTAAACCCGTAGAAATTTCTGAGATTTATAAGCCCTGGATATGAGGTACACCTTAAATGTAACATTTTAGCATCCCTGTTCCAAAGCTACTAATGCACATCAATTCAATACATTTCTCAACATGTCTCAAAACAGATACAAAGAAAAGACTCGAAGGAACAGTAGTGATTCATTTTCATTTGGAAAAGAGCACTGACAATACTGAAAATACAGAAATTATTACTATGCATTTTTCCATTTCTGAATTTTCCCTCTCTGTTGAAACCACATTACAAGGGAGGAGAAAATCTCCACTGTGATTACTTTTACTACAAGAATTTCAAAATCCATTACAGATGCAATAGTGAAAACTCTCTGAAACTCCATTTTTATTAAGAAATCTTCATAACAATAAAATGTATATACCTGTTCATCTCAGGTTCTAATGAAAGTGATTAAGCTTTTATCAGATTGCCCTCTCTTTCAAAAGCTTGGCATAGTTTTTGAGGCCCTTTAAAAACCTGTTTTATTAAATACTTTATACTCCCTTTTGTATGAACACCTCTCATAACTCAACCTCTGCCTTCAAAAATGAAAATGCAACTCTGAACACTGATCTTGATATGATAAAAAGAAACTGAGGCCTAATGAATAAAGGGAGAGAGCAAGCATTTCTTCACACATTTATAAATATAACTTTTAGACTCTACTTAATTTACAACACTTAGTTACAATTATCATCTTCTTCCTTAGAGAACTCAGAAACCTGAGCCCCAAGTCAAATTTTAAAATGCAAATCCAGCAACAGCTCCTTAATCAGTCCCACTGGGGCCTATAGAGCTGCTAATTCAGCAGAAATCAAGAGAGCTGAAAAACAAAAAGCCAGGCTGTAGCTGTTTTAAGACACTGATCCAAAGTGACTCATAAATCAGTTTGCTATGTTCAACTTTTAGTCTGGAAAATATTGAAAAACAGCTGTGAAAACCATACGGCCCTTTTTTCTGGCAATTCTGGTAAAGAACTAGAGGATTTATAAAATGTAAATACTAAAGATGTAATACAAACACAAGTGAAAGCCATCTTTCAGATTTTCCCTTCTGTCCTGCTGACAGTTTTAGCATTCCTAGGTGAACCTGGCACGGAGAACTCAACAAAGCCTCTGAGAATTCACAAACACTGAGGACGCTGGCCGCCATTCAAACTCTCTTCCTCCCTCCACTTCTGGCTACGAAACATCAGCTCTAAAGCAGCAACATTCTCTCCATCTCAAGACACACACACACTAGAAGTAAATTGAAATCTAACTTTAAAACCATTTGTACACAGTCATTACAAATATTTATCAGCTTCCAGTGAATTGTTGTCTTCTGCAGCATTACAGAGGATGATATTTCTGGCTAAAATCACAGCAAAGCTGGCAAGCATACCCTGTTTACACCCTATTTCACAAAGCCATTTCCACACATAGCAGTAACCTCACATTTGCGATTAAAAAAATAGGAGAACTCAGTATACAGGTCCACCTTCTGATTTTTTCCCTTGCACACTCTATGGTCAGACAGCACTTCACAAACTCCAGCTTTATCTCAACGGGGATACAAAATGAAGGAAAGGCTGAACAAACTCAGAAGCTGACTTCACTGGATGCGCTGTTTGTCTGGGAGTGTAGATGGACAGGGGAAGGTGTGAGGTTCGGCGCAGGCCCAGACATTCTCATACAGAAAAGCTTGCACTGTTCTGCTTGGGAAAGCTTGCCTGCCTATGCTGAGAACATTGTGTCACAGTTGTTTTCCAAGGAGTGTTGGAATCCCTGCAATTAAACAGCTAGCCTTTGGCTATATATGCTATGGACTTCCACGGAAAATACAGTAAACATATAGTAATAAAATTCATAAACAGTCTTTCACAGTTTGTAAATGCACAGTTTGTTGCAACAATAACTCAGCTTATTCAAACCTTTTTTGTATATGTAAAATTGAACAGCGTTATCTTACACGTTGTGCAATCAAAGCTCCAAGTACTTAAGCAACTGGAGGTGAAAGACAATGTTAGCTCTTCCTCTGCCACATTCTTAAGAGGGGAAGGAAGAAAGAGTTGGATACTTCCAAGTCATTTGACACAAACAAAAGAAATATTTACACAAAAGCAGCCAGACCACATGGTTGAAGACACCTACAAAGACATACTCCTGTGAGTTTAAGACCAAGTGACACAGCTGTCCAATGAGTAATCACAGCAGGGTTTCTTACAACAGACCAAAGCTTATTTATACAAGTGGAACTTATTTTCTCACACTTTTGAAGGAATGTGAACTTACATGAGAGTAATTTACACTACCAAGGGAATTCTAATTAGAAAAAAAAAAAAAAAAAAAAAAAAAAAAACACCCTTGTGCTAGCAAAAAAGCCCTGCAATGTGTTTTATTCCTCGGTAAAGTAAGAGCAATAGACATATTTGGATCACTGCTAACATAAAATAACTTGAAAGCAGTTCCAAGAACAGAAGTTCTGTGTTTTTTTCCCCCCCTTTTTTAATTTTTACTCAGCGTGCTGTCACATCTGAGTTTTATCTTACCAGCATTAAACTAAGAAAGCAAGCTGCAAAGTCCAACCGAGTATCAAAAATACCTTCCATTTTGTCAGAAACCTTATGTTTGCATACTAAAACAGTTCAAAAGAACAGGATAGATGAAATTTAATAGGAAGCCTAGCCAAGCTGTTGAATGTAAAGCAGATCTGGCACTTGATTCATATCCTTCGATCGCATAAACCAAAAGAAGAAAAAAAGTTTCTTTCCCCTCACACTTTCCTGATCTGCTCATGGAAATATTCACCTCCTGCAGCCTTTCGTGTGCTCAGTGCCATATGGTGTCAATACAGCCATCCACATTTCATGAGCAAAGCAGCATGACCTCCAGACGAGGCAATTGAGCAGAATTAGCCACAACTAATTGAAAGTCTTCCTGTTTACTTTAAAGTCCTTATCTCGATCTGCTTTGGAAATGTAATAGAAAATTACGGCGACTAATACAGAAGATATTTGAATGACAAGAGATTAAAAACAAATGTGCCAAGTGCCCCGGCTCTTTTCAGGTCTGCAGAAAGCTCCCATAATTCATGCTTTGTCCATAAAAGTTTGTCACAGGAGGTAAATTCCCTACACATGGCATTTCACTAACGCGTTACCGAGAATTCCATAAATACGTGTCACCGAACCACACGTGGCAACTCCCGCCGTTAGGAAAGTTATTGAAACTATCGGGAATGAAAAGCGAGAGCTGCAAAAATAACACCGAGACCAATAAGATATAAGTTTCGTGGGTTTGGGGGTTTTTTTAGGGTTGTTTTTTTTTTTTTTTTTTTTTTTTCAGCGCAGAAACGAACGCCAGCTCAGAGATTCCGCACGTTCTCGTTGGGAGAAAACTTTTTTCCCCCCTTCCCAGAGCAGCAGCAGCAGCAGCAGCCGCCGCCCCCCGGGGCCCAGCGCGACGCAACGCCTCAGCCCATCGCGGAGCCCCGCAACCCGCTGACAGCCCCCTCCCTTCTCCCTCCTGCCGACAGCCCCGACGCGCACCTCCGCAGCATCACGCCGCCGTTTCCCTCCCCTGAGCCCTGCCCTCCCCGGCCGCAGGCGGGCAGCCCCCAGCGGGCGGAAGATGGCGGCCGGGCACCCCCACACCCCGCGCTGCCGAGACCCCATACTCACAGCTGCACCGCCCCCCGCGGCAGCCGCTCGGGCAGCCGGCTCGGCTCCAGGCGGCTGCAGGCGACGAGATGCCCGGCGCAGCGGCAGGACGCGGGGCAGCGGGCGGCGGCGGGGCCCCCCAGCAGCAGCAGCAGCAGCAGGAGTAGTGCCGGGAGGGCGGCGGACGCGGCGCGGGGCATGGCGGGTTCGGTGCTGCTACCCGCGTCCCTCGCGCTGCCTCGTGGACAGACAGACCTCCCGCCTCTCTCTTTCTCCTTCAGCGCGGGTGGCGGCTCCCGCTCATGCCCCGGAGCTACCGCCGAGGAGGGAAGGCGGTGAGGGGAGCAGGAGGAGGAAAAAAAGTGAAGGGAAAGAGCGGGGATGGGGGGCACGCGGCACCGCCAGCCACTCCGCAAACTTTGCAGCGCCTCAGCCCGCCCCCGCCCGGCCCGGGGAGCCCCGAGCGCCGCGCGGCCCGCCCCGCCCGCAGCCCCCTCCCCCTGCCGTGTGACGACTACAACCCCCGGCCCGGGCCACCCCGGCCTCGCCCTGCTCGGGGGGGGACGGCCGGCATAGCTTCTCTGCCAACTGGCCCCAGTGCCCGCTTCCCACCCGGAGGCCGCTGAGCGAGCGCCTCAGAGCGCGGCGGGAGCGGACGCGGGCCCCGCTGCTGAGTCGCGGGGTTCCCCAAGGCGGTGCGCTGATGGCGCGAGTCGGAGCGGTCCCGGAGCGGCTCCGGAGGCCCCGGCAGGTTCCCAGCCAAGGCTGGGGTCACTGGCATGTAAAAGGTGAGGTGAGGTTAACTCCTGCCTTCCGGGTCCTGCGCGGCTAGTCCAGACGCAGTAATTAAGCCCATTATGTTCCCCACAGGATCCAGCTCCCGAAGTTCAGGGAAGTAGGCAGGGCGTGCAGATTCCACATCTCTGAGGTAATCTATGTAATTTAAGTAAATACCTATTGTTCGAGTACCATATGTAAGCCCAGACCCTGCCTGGATTCGGTTACTGGAGGCATTACACAGCCCCATTCAGCAGCAGAAGAGAGTCCAACCAGAGGTGGATGTCTGCACATTCTTTCACACCTTTATGTACGTAACACATCTCGCCTACAGATCTGGAGACAACACGAGGTTGATAGCTCCAACACCAAAACATGTAGGACTCAAACTGTCTTATTGCTTCCATATGCATTTCAGGAAGCCAGTTGAATTATGCAAGACTACATTTTTAGCCTGGAATCACAGCTTTGCAAATCTAGCAGGCAAATCAGAAGTGGAAACGTTCTTGTGCTGCTGTCAACACGGCTATTTCAGGTGGACAGTGTATGGTGGTCCTTACGGAAATCACTACAGGAAAACAAACAAATGCTGTAGAAATGCAGTGTTCTACACATAAAAGCAAGCAAGCCAACAAATGGAACAGAGGATAAAAATTAGTATATATTTACAAGCTACTCTTACTTATTTGTTGTAAATGAAAACTGTCTTGGCAACATTGTCTAGTCATAGATATTCACCCCTTCTGCTGCCATTTAAAACCACTAGGTTGGCATTAGATTAACAAAGCCAAAGGAACAGGGAGATGTTCTATACAGCCAGTAGGAAAAAAGTAGACAGTGCCAGGCTCAGATTTTCAAAACTATCCACCACTAGCCTGTACCTTTTCCTACTGAAGTAAGTAGGAAGGCTTTCATTTCTTTTGAAAGTGTTAGCATTTCTTCTAGCTATGAGATTGTTTCACACTGTTATATCAACAGTCAGATACACCTAAACATGTTTTGTTCGTTTTTTAGGTAAAATATGCTATAGTTGATAATTCTGCAAAGTAAACAAAAATTCAAAATGATGATCTCTGTATCACGCTACAGAATTATTGCACACATTACTAAAGTTAAAACTGATTCAAAGTAGCCAAGCTCTGTACTACAGTTCCTACAAAGTACCACTTATTTAGGAAAAGTGAGCATATCTTGAGTGATGGCAAGGGCAGTGATTCGCTGGTGAGTCACAACAGAGTAATTAAGCTGTCCATTTTAACACACAAATGTAAGAAAATATAGAAGCAAAGCATATGAATAATGTATCTGATGTATATGTATAGTATGGAACAAGAGAGCATATGAGGAAAGAAAGCAAAAAAAAAAAAAAAAAAAAAAAAAAAGATGAAAATATCAAAAAGGGCAAGAACTTCTGTTCTTTTTAGTTTGAAAACCATTCATGTAGTCATGGAATACTGTGCCCTTAGAAAACCTAATGCATATTTAGTGCTAGTAATATATGAAGCTGTTTTAAATTAAGCAAGGTAAATCAATTCAGAAAATTAATCCATTTGTCTTTGCAGCTTCTTTTCTCTGAATACTCAATAAAGCATTTTAAAACATTATATTACAAAATGTAAAATGCCTATATGCTGTACTTCAGAGCCCATGACAGGAAGAATTTCTTCCCTTTGGGGAGATTTCTTCTCTTTGGAAATCCCAGGCACCAATTCGGCAACTTATAAGAATGTTGCAAGGTCTGTCAGCCTCTACACCCAGGGTCTCTTTACTGTTAATTTTAGTTCAAGACTACACAATAATTATATATAAGAAAATACCAATGGGAGACTTCTTGTATGTCTTCTTCATGGGTTTGGCTGGACTGTAGCTGCTCTAAGTGAGCTTCCAATGAAAAGGAAGGGCTCACTTTTCCCTACCCTGATATCTCTACATGCAGCAAGATATTCCTAGCGGTCCTTGTTTGGCATCACAGTTAGTGTAACTGCAAAGTCAACAGGATTAAGATAATGGTCTTACTACAAACCCATCAAAACCAAAAACAATTTTCCACCACCCCTCCACCATTAGTTCTGCTCTGGAATAGTTTCCTCATCCAGTTTTCCATGTAACTGCACACAGGAGCTGTGGTGATGGTTGCTTAGGCAAAGACAGGCCTTTTCCGTGGCAGCTGGAATATAGGTCAGCCTGAGGGGATGATGCTGAAAAGGGGAAAGAATGGTGGCAGACAAAAATTCTTGTAAAACTAGATCCTCAGGCACTCTGGTTGGTTGATGAGATTTTTTTCCTCCACAAGACTACCAGCATGGTAGCCTGAGTGAATTGTGAGTGGAGGAAAGGAAGCTGTGAATTGGACCGTAGATTCTTCATTGGGATGTTATGGGATGAATCCACTGGTGTCTTTTGAATTCTCTGATTATTAAATTAGATAAATGCACGTTTACAGATACAAGTCCAAACATACGTTGTTTAAAAGATGCATTAGCTTCAGGCAAAAGACACACCCAGAAGCTAAGTATGATTTTTTTTTTTTAAGCATATCATTAACTCGTTTAAACAAACACTGCTTTCAAGTAACCTGGTTCTAGAAGGTGTCTACCTCAAATCAGGCTGTTTTTAACAGGTTACTGAAAGCGTTGTATCTGTTACTAAGTTAAGCAAAACCAAATTAAGATGCTATACATTTCCTTTTCTGTGTCTTTCATCGTATTAGTAACTTCGATGGTTTCATTAATCTAAAATAAATTTAGTTAGTTTTCATAGGAGTCAAGCCATTTTAATTACATATAGTTAAGTTGTATATGTTATGTGTAGTTAAATCTGCAGGACTTATGTTAAAAGGTCAAAAGGAGTGACCAGTTTCATCTACTAAATAAGTATGTCCATTAAGGGTATCCCAGAGTCTCCCTATGTACTCCTTGATTACCAGGTAATCCAAAATTGTGTCTAGTATTTGCTTCAGAATTTCTACTTTACATGGATAAATGATGTGAATTGAAGTGTTCAGCAGCAAGAAGCAGAAGTGGAGAAGAATAACATTGCTTACACTTTGATGCATCTCAGTTCAGATAGTGAGATAGAAATCAATAACCCATCTATCCACCTTTCTATCAGTAAATGCCCTGTAGGAGTAACTGGCAGAATTAATGTCCTATTTATTCCTAAATTTTCCTAGCTCCATTTCTAGTTGAAGAAGATGCTTGTGACTTTGGGAGAAGGAAGTAAGAATTCATCCTCTAAAGGTCACCACTCCCTATTGCAGTTTCCCCTACTTATCCCCGTTTAAAAAATAATTATTAAAACAACAACAACAACAACTAGGGCTTACAAAATTTTTTCTAAAGCCACAGCTGAAGGGAGAGATTGACCGGTGACACCCATACTGCTTAAAAAACCCACAAAAGTGGAGCATAACATGTATTTTGTGGAGACTGCTTGCATACATGAAACAGCTTGCAATATGCTACAGGAGGTTTTGCCTCAGGCACCTGTCTGGAAGTTGCTAGAGAGTCACAGGAAAGCTCCCCTGTTGAGCAGAAGGCCTTTTTCACTTCTTCCCTTTATGTGTTTAAACAAGAATCTCATCTCATATAATGGGATATTTATCAAGGAAATATTTCTAAATGCAGAAGTTTCCCACCTTCCTTCTGCCTAGTGGGTATAGCAATTGCTTTTACTTTTAGTCAATATTAGCACAAAGACTTCATGATCATTTATTTCAAATTCTGTGATCAACCATTGCAATTTCACTTGCATTTGAGGCAAACCCATAAAACGTTCTTAAATGATTTCCTAGCAATTGTGAATCTCCTACTAGTGTGTCATAAGCCCATGGTGAATATACCAAGGTTCATACAGGAATTTATTTTTGGTAATAATTAAACTTGACTTTATGTGATCCAGCTCTGAAACCATGAAAACCAAATTATGCATAATTTTAGTGCACTGATTACAACCAGAAAAACCATATGAACTCTTTCCAAATACTTTGCCTAAGGTAGAAAATGTTCAGCATTTATAAAACTCATCCAAACACTGAGTGTTTGCCTCTATTACAAATAAACTCAAATGTCCTAAGGCAATCCACATTAGTGACGACTGTTAATGTCTTCAAGTCATATCCTGCATGGGGCTAAGTGGGAAGTTAAGTGCATGATTGGAAGGACAATTAAACAATCAACATCTACAATGATGTAACTTCAAAGAGGAAAAAAGAAGAGTTAATTTTATGTCATTAGGGAGCACTCAAATTGAAATGTCATCGATTTGAATAAAAATAAGTGGAAGTAATTTCAGGATGGTGCTACTGTAGTAAAACACCTGCCAGCTCTGTTCTACTAGTTGTTTTAGTATGTTGGGTTGTGCTTTTTTGTTCTTCTTTTTTTTTAGTAACTTTTTAAATAAATGCAAGTTTAGAGGCAAGAAAGATCAAGAAGTGGCAAAAAAAAAAAAAAAAAAAAAAAAGAGAATGTAAAAGACATGCTCTGTTAAATCTAGCTGTGGCATTCCAAGACACCACTGCCTCTTGTCCTCCTCTCTTTGTGGTGGAGTGGGTTCCTCCAACTGAAGCATAGACACGATCCCTTCTGCTCTGGAGATGGAAATTTCTACCAGAAGAAAAGCATGGATATTTGAAGACATCACTTACTTAAATCATCGAGGGAGATTTGGTAACATTTTTGTCAGCGTTCCGAGGCTTCCAAAATTAAACATGCACTGTGTTTAGGCAACTCCTGAAGTCAGTGACTAAAAGAGCTTCACAGTGTGAAATCAGTGAGACTTAGAGCCTCAATCTTTGAAGAATTTAAGTCTAATTGACTGTTCCAGAGGGAACAAGCTGCAGCTGGGACTCATCTTGTGTAATTTTAGCAATTTGGAAGTTGGGTATCTATTTTAAAGCAGTTGTCTTGGCTCCTTCTGTAGTCAGTAGAGAGAGGCAGACACCTCTAGAGAGTGATTACTACCTTTCTGAAATGAGCAATCAAGGCATTTGGAGTGAATCAGCCATTGGAGGTTTCTTTTCCTCTCCAATAAGTGGAAAAATCCCTTTGACTAATTGAGATTAAACCTTATATTTTTAGATGTTTCCCATTGTACACCTTTATGCATATGATTAAATAGCTAAATATACTATATATATAAAATATATACATATATTTACAAAACATTATAAATTGTAGCTATGTTAAAAGTCACTGCAATAATAACAAGAGACACTTCTTGCTTCTGAATTGGTGTAGTTATTGGAACATGTAATCATTTAATAGTTTTCTTCTTGTATGCTGATGTAACAAATTATATTATGGAAATATTAACAGATTAAATTTTATGAGGCTTAGTAAAATTGAGGGGAAGTGCTGTGCTTAAAAAGAAATATCATATAAAAATACAAAATGAGGACCCTGTAAAAAAAGTACATTCCCTGCAAACTAAAAAAGTTCCAAAAATGAAACATTACAGAAGGCATTTAGGATATATTAGTTGAAGTTTTCTATGTGAAGAAAAGAAATGATGAGTCTGCTGTGCTGCTGAGGGCTGAGATGAATTATAAAGTCCTGTTTGATGTCAGATATAAGAGGAGGATAGGTTAGTAGTAGAATGGAGAAGTAAAGACTCAGGAGGACATAATTCACAGCTCCCAGAAAATGAATGCGCAGTGTTGCAGCACAGCAAGCAGCACTGAGATTTTGCACAAAATTATCATGTGAATATCACTGGGAAGCTGGTGAACCAGCAGACTGTACATCATCCATCTTTGCTTCCCTTTTTTTGCTGTTTGCTGCCTATTGCTTTCCTCATTATTATATAAAGCTAACTAAGCATGCTCTGTCTTGGTAAGAAAAAGGCGAAATTCACGCTGCACCACTTCCACAGACGCTCAAGCAGTTACTTGCCATAGCCATGTTTACCAACACTGGCCAACTTCCTGAGCTGGAGCACCAAGGAGCAGGCTGCCATGTACTGATCTGGATGGGCCAGGCACCAGCTGGAGCTGCAGAAAGCACCAGCACTCTGCTCCAATAGGCTTAATTGGTGAATGCTCATCACCGACACTTTCCTTGTACTGATCTTGTTAGAGATCATTGAGAGAAATTGCAAATAATGGTTTTTTAATCACTCTGACACTTTTTGTTAATCTTATGCAAGCAAAATTGCCTATGACCTCTTAGATATCTCCTACATTTGGGCAACATGGTTTCAGAAAACTTGGAAATGCAAAGTGCCTTCCAAATAGCCTTGCTAGCCATCAGCTTTCTTGGAGCGGCAAGCAGTAAGGATAGGAGGCTGAGGTTTGCCCATCTCTTACTGGTCACAGTTCTTCTCCTGGCCTTCTCCAGACTTTCTCAGATAGGTTTTCTTCCAAGGCAAGCTGTGCAAACAGTCAGCACACATGTACATGTATATTGTTCACAGTGAGATTTTTTCCTTTGTTGTTTTCCTTCCCAGGCCTGCAGCTTAGACAACTCCTCTCACTTGCTGTTTTCTTTTGCAGGCCTCTCTGTACTCTCTGATCTATCAAAAGGAAATAGCAATGTAGAGACTTGCACATGTTGAATCTCAAAATCCTTTTCTGGTTGTGCTGATATTGTCAAATGAGAAACTTCTGGTTCAGGGACCATCCTTGCAGTTTTGTTCTCTATTGCTGTTTCTGGAAAGTAAGTAGAAAAATAAATAGGTTAAAAGTTTGCAACGATTTAGCAGTACTGCAAGACAAATAGTTCAGTGTCTCCCTGGACTGGTTTTCTTGGAATGTAATTGACTTGAGCCCTGCAGATAGCAACTTTCTAGAGAGAAGTCAGCATCCTACTACATCCAATGCTACGCTACTGGTTTTTAGATGCCTTGGTCCACATGTGCAATGTCAAAATTAAGGCAGTTACCACCTGGTCAGGATGGGCCCAAATCTGGCAGCAGTGGCAAAGAAACCAGGGCTTTCATTGAATTGCAGGTATTTGATAACTGACTTTATCTTTTCAGTGATCTATAAATAATTTATAAGCAATAAAAAAGTCTCCATACGCTTGGCTAAGTTAATTCTACACTATGAATTTCTCATTTTTGTGAAACTGAATTAAACAGGAAGAGGTTTGTTGATCACTTTAAACTTAGGAAAATTACATTTTATTTTAATCATAATGAAAAAAAATCCACTATTTAAGATCCACTATTTTTTTTTCATTCTTTTTTTTTTTTTTTAATTTTTGTTGTTATATTTAGAAAAATACTGCTAATGATGAACACTAAATTACTTTTCTATAACTTTGATAAATTCATACGTACGCTCCCTAAGTACCACATGTGAGTAATATTCCAGCTATCCCACTGATGTCACTAAGATGGAATTGGAAGTGCCGAAATGTTCAGTGATGGATATTCCACTGCAGCTGTGAGCAATGTGTTCCTCAGAGGCTAATTCTCCTGGGACAGTGTTAAATCCTTGGACTTGCACATTATTAGTATAATAATATAACTTAAAATAGTATCAAAAGATCTAGCTAAGAAGCTTAGTCTTCTGTATATTTCAGTTTGTATAAAAATTAATCACTTAAATTATAAATAAATGTGCTTTTTACACATGTATATGTCTATGTGTCATAAAAAAATAAATAATAAAGTATGTTAAAATAAAATCAACAAAAAGGGCATTCAGAGTTAAAACTAAAACCATAATCTCTTGCACGACTTTTGTTGTTTAAAAAATGGTAACAGCTTAAGATTAAGTGGCAGGATTTTTTTATTATTATTATTTTAATCTTTAAGTATCTTTAAGTATAGCTGTCTGACTTTTTTATGCATTGTCTCTTAAACTTACTGTAATGCTTTTCAATATCATGATGATCATGATGATCATATATGATGATCATTCAATGATCATATATATATATATATGATCAGAGGGCTGGAGCACCTCTCCTACGGGAAAAGGTTGGGAGAACTGGGCTTGTTTAGCTTGGAGAAGAGAAGGCTCTGGGGAGATCTCATTGCAGCCTTCCAGTACTAGAAGGGAACGGATAAACAGGAGGGGAATGGCTGTTTATGAGGCTGGATAGTGATAGGACAAGGGGGAATGGTTTTAAACTGAGACTGGGGAAGGTTTAGGTTAGATATTAGGAGGAAGTTTTTCACACAAGGGTGGTGACACACTGAAAAAGGTAGCCCAATAAGGTTGTGGATGCCCCATCCCTGGAGGCATTCAAGGCTGGACTGGATGTGGCTCTGTGCAGGCTGGCCTGGACATAGAGGGGGGTTGAAACTAGAAGATTGTGATTCTTTTCAACCCAGGCCATTCTATGATTCTATGATTCTATGACTATTCTGCAAATGCCAAATCCCTTTGTTGCTGTTGTTTAATGGCATATACTGATATTCAGAGCTGTCTGAGCTCCAGACTATTGCAGAAAGCCCTGATTGAGTAAAGCATTTTGGCATGTATTCAGGAATACATAACATGTATTCAGGACTCATAACAAAGCTTGTTGGATGGGTGGTGGGCATCCTTCCTTCCTGACCAGAACTCCCTCATGTGCTGGCATCTAGATGTGCAGACTTCTGGTGAGGTAGAACTGATTTTAGCTGACAGGAAAATAATCATAACTGCAACTGTTGAAGAAACACGGGGAGTCCAAAACTGCCTCTAATACTATTTCTTCAGCAAATCACAAATCAGATATGCCTGAAGACTCACAGCTTTCAACCTCTGGCCTGAGGACCTTTCCTTATCTGTGGACAACTTTTCAGGTGAGGAAGATAGGGAATGCTACACATCAGAGCATCCCTAAGAGCAGTTCAGCAGAACCATTTTCCCAAGCAGTTGTGGCTGAAGATTTTCCTACTCAGTTCTGCTGCCTGCTCAGACCTGCTCGCTCCATGATGTGAGCACAGGTGTTTGTGGTGCCTTGCAGGAAGGCAGATCATGAGGTGCTTTTTTTTTTTCTTTTTTTTTTTCCCTGGGGTTATTTTTAACCTTTAATTCACGAAGTTTGTCATGTGGCCTCAAAAACAGCACCATGCACTGTGATATGGAACCAGTGGCAAAGGGTCCTGGTTGTACCATAAGCTGTGTTGTTACTGCTGAAAACAATATAACAGTCAATTGTGGCTTAAAGAATCTGACTTATTATGGTAAAAAACAGAAGTTTGGGGCATTGTATCTGAGATTAGGAACAGCACAGTCATTTGAAGCTATAAAAACCTTGCTCTGCTTCTTTAAACACATTCAATTTTTTTTCCGTGGGTATAAATGCCCTTGAAAAGGTGCTGGCTCAGATATTGTCACCCTCCACGGGGTTAACTCTGTGCTTGATCGCATTTGATCTGTTCACAGCTTGCACAAGTCTAGCATAAAATCTTGAAGATAGCATTAAACAGGGTATTGTCCACTTTTGCAGAGTGCAATAACATAGTCACACTTGATCTCACTTCTGTGTTCACTTCCATTTACTTCAGTAATACACCAGTCTGGTGTTAATGATCACAGAATCAACAGATCAAGAAAAACAAGCTAATTTTTGTAAGTTTAATAGATGTTCAAATTCACAGCAAAAGATGCTTAGGGGCTCAAAAATTACAAAATAGTTGAAAACAAACCAGACAACGTATGTCAGTGCTTATACTTTAAGTTCTTCCATTTCTGGTGTTGTAGAAGCTTGTCTAAGCCACAAAGTTTGCATGTGTGCTATGGTTCTCTAATGCATATCTTTTATCCTGTTTGCTTGATTTGAATTACGTGCACTTAATGCTCAGACTTCCATTTATATTATACCTGTAAATTCATATACACACAAGCACGTATGTATGCATGTACACACATATTTTATATATGTGATACATGATAACATGTATTTAACTTCTCATACTACTTTTTTTTTTTTTTTTTTTTTTCCTGTGGAAGAAGGAGCGCAGGCTGCTTCCAGAACAGTCAGTGTAGTCTTAGGTGTTATTTTCTGTAGCAGCCTCAGGCTTAACAACCTGGCAGGAAAACCTGCAAATCCTGCTGCACCCTGCAGGTTTCTGTGACTATCTCTTCTGGGGTGTCAGAAGTTCCCAAATGAGGAACCTTCCATTCACCCTTTCTAACTCACTACATTGTTACACCAACTGCAATTTTTGGTCTTTTTGATGTTAAACTTGGAATGTGTATTATTGCCAAACACACAGCAAATGAGCATCAAATAATGGGGGTAATAATTGAAGCTAATGGGAGTTTTATCGCATGGCTTTAAAAAGGTTGGCATTTCTCCTCAGGATTGTGAAATTGTCAGCCTTTACAAATGTTATTTTAAAGGAATGTTTAAATAAAGTCCGTAGGTCTAAGTAAGAGAGATAGTCAGAAGGATGATGTTTTGTCTCATAGTTAAGAGCACAGTGCTATCATATAGTATCTAACAGCTTGAAAAAAGTTGTACAGCTGATTTAGATTTGGTGAATTATTCTGGTTTTGTTCACTTCTGGGAACAAGGTAGAGCACTGAGTCCTCCAATCTGAGATCTAGTTTTTTGTTTTAAGTTGATCTGTTATAGCTGTTGAAAACTTCTGAAAAACAAATGAACAAACAGAACAACAAATGGATCGAAGACACCGGAAAAAAGTCCTTTAGGATGTCAGGTCAGTGCTTGTATTTGTTGTTCACATTGGTGATCTCAAAGGATAGGCAAAAAATGAGAGGACAGAAAATAATACATGCAGCCTGGAGAAGCAAAGACCAGTAGTAATTTTAGTCTTTCTTCTGCAAAGAGTTATGCACAGTTTGCAAAATTTCAGAAGTGTGAGAGTGAGAGTTGCTTTAATTCCAAAAGACACCTCCCATATCTAAAGTCACACAAAGACATAAGAGCTGTGGGTTTGTTTTCTGAAAGAAGTTATTGATCTAAAAAGCTAAATCAATTTACAGGGAAAATTGTATCCTGAATACAATTTGCATGAAAGAAGAATACTCAGAAGGCAGGAAAAGTAACATAGGAGTAGGTGTAAAAGTGAAAGATAGAGTAAGTCTACTTCTGAGCTTACCAGGAAGCACAGAGAAAAGGCTCAGTCCTAGTTCACCCAACAGGACATCTGACGTTTTCATTTATGAAATGCTTATAAAGTTGTGGGAGTGGCATGCCACTTAAAAATTTAGAACCTTTGCAAATGATTGTATTCCCTTATAAAGAAGAGGTAGAATCTTCCTACCTAACATTGAATAGTAACTATAACTGGGATTTAAAAAAAGAAAGACTGCTATTTACTTGCTTTTTGAGGTTGCCTTTGCTTGGGAGATCATAAAGAGCTTTCAGAAGCCATCTACAATGCATAGCACTAATTAGAGCTGGAAAGAGCGGGCCAATTATCACTTACTTTTGCAAAGTGCCAAGCAATTTGAGATACTGAATGCCCTTAGTAACTTGTTGTTTAGGTGCATTGTTGAGCAAGTGGAGTTAAGAGGATCCGAGCGCAAACACAAAGTGGCCCCCACAGAGTGTGGAATATCTCTTGATGGAGTGCGGGACCATCCGCTCTCCGCCGGGCTTTGCTTCGAGTCAGTGGGGGGCTTGTTGCCTACCCGTGGGAAAAAGAGAAAGCCCTAATTAAGGCGTACAGCCAAGCAGTGCTGATAGACAACGAATGTGTTACTAAGCACTTTTTCTTCTCCGAAAATAATTATGCTGTGCACTTAATACACTTCAGGTGTTAATCACTATTGATTTTTCAAATACTATTATCGTATACCAGAATCCCATTTACTTGGAAAGAATTACTTAAGGATATTCATTATTTAAAAGCTGATTAATCAGCATATTAAAGAGTATTAATCCTTGTAGGAAGGATTCTTTTTCAGACCATTGTTGACATCTTCAAGTCAGATTTTTCCTCTGAGCACAACACATCAAAAAGCGTTTAGTCTAACAAAATGTTTGCAATTCTTGGGCATCAGCTGAAAGAGGCCCTAAAGATGTGTTTTAACTAAGCAGGGAAGAGGCAAGTCTCAAGATGTTTACTGTATTAAAAAATAGTATTTTAACACTTCTTTTAAGAAATTATTTCTATTTTTTGTATAATTATAAACTGTTCAAATAGAATAATTCTAACTATAAAGTACTGAAAGAAGTTAGAATGAGGAAATCACACCCAGAAAAGTTCTGACCACAGAATGGCCATCTATAAAATGATTGTCTCTGTTAGAATTTATAAAAAAAGTAAAGATAATAATTTTTTAAAAAACACAATTTTTTTCTCCTAAAGGAATAAAAACCTAACTACATTTACCTGCTGAAGGGAGGGAAGCATGATAAAACTCATTGTACTTGACGACTGCAAGATCTTGACCTTAATGGGTTGAAAGGGAACCTCAAGCAAGGGTTATGAAGATAAAAGATTGTTCTTACAGAAAGCAATCCCCTCTCTGGTTGCAGTGGTGCGAAATTGCAGTAAAGGCACTAACTGAATGTTCTGCTTTTTACTTTCTACCATTAAAAAGAGAGAACCTTGGTTAAGGGGTCCTGGGTTTGCATTTAAATATTAAGAAAAGAATACACATTTGGTAATATAATTTATTATTGTTACACAGACAAACAAGCAACACATGCATGTATACATAAAATGCTCAAATGCAACAATGCATACTGGCAGTAAGGAATTTTCAATACTTTGGTTCAAACTAAAAATAGTTTATTTCCTTGTTTCATGATGAAATATTGATCTGACAGGATGATGCATGGGAAAAAAATGGAAAACAGACATAAACTGCTGAATCTGGAGGATGAATAGTGTCTAGTCAGATGCCTATTTGCTTCACTCAGGTTTTGTGGATGCTCAGACCAAGTGAAAGCTGGAACTTACAGAATCATGGAGTCATATAAAATCCGGAAGGGACCCACAAAGATTATCAAATCCAACTCCTGACTCTGCATAGGACCATCCCAAAATCAGACGTGTGCCTGAGACCATTTTCCAAATGCTTCTTGAGGAGCCAGTTCCATGCCCATCACCCTCTGGTGAAGAACCTCTCCCTAAGCCCCACCCTTACCCATCCCTGATTCAGCTCCATGCCATTCCCTCGCGCCCTGACACTGTCATCAGAGAGCAGAGTGCAGTGCTGCCCTTATGCTCTCTGTGAGGAGTTGTGCCATGAGGCTTCCCCTCATCGGCTTGTGGCGGGACTAAGTCTCATGTGAGACTGTGAACTTCTCGAAGCCAAACAAAATAGATGTAATTCCTCCATCAAACATATTCTTCACTTTCTTAATAAACAATGCAAGACAATTAGCTACCTTTGCTTCTTCTGAGTTGAAACCCAACAACTGAAACAGTAGGACTTTTCTATTTTTTTTTTTTAAATACATAATAAAATAATAAGTAATAAATATAATTAGCTCACACCTGTATATAATAAATCAGGTTTTTCAGTGCCTTGAATGATGGTGCTTTCTGGGTATCACACAGCTCGTGGAGGTACAAATTAATTTCTGGAATTTTTATCAAATTTCAGTGACAACAGAAGGTTGTGCTTTGTTTCTCTTTATGATGTAGATAGATATTTTTTGGATTCACAGGCACAAGAAAAACTGGTCCAGTTTTCAGAAGACAATTCCCTGTGCCCAGTGCAGTCCCTGTCTCCTGGCCACCCAGGTTGGCTGCCCTGAGCAGCTCTCCCAGCACCCAGGCAGGGTGGGAGGGAAGCTGTTCCTGCTTCAGGCTTTGAAGCAGGCATTGACTCTGTCTTGGACTTCCAACTGGAAATACATGGGGTTAGCAAGGGAAGTTCCTGTGGCTAGCAGATGGGCTCCATCTCCTTCTGCTTTCCATCACTAAAAAATTGTGTTATCCAGAGCCAGCAGCTTCCACAGAGTGAAGAGACATAGAGTCCTGGAGAGACTCTAGATATCTGTAGGCAGATCCAATAGACCTCAGTTCACTTACATAAGCAGAAAAGATTTTCTTAGCCTCAGCCAAAATGGGTGTTAAAAGTCAATCAGACTTTTCTGTACAGAAAACAAAAATCTGTGTTTGCAAAATAATTTTGAGAGGAAACTGCTTATGTCCTCATTCTTCCTGCCTCTCAACCACCCCCCCCCCCAAAAAAAAAAAAAAAAAATCAAGTACATACTTTAAATTGCTGCATATACAAAATGGAAAAAAAAAAAAAAAAAAAAAAAAGTTTATCTGCTTTGATCTCTGCC